>NC_067246.2:67036918-67339948 GCF_019359855.2 Lolium perenne
AGAGAGAGAGAGAGAGAGAGAGAGAACATCGTGACTCCTAGAGGAGCAAACAAAACGACCACATCGTGGCTACAGAGTTTTAGCGGTGCTTTTTAGAAGCATGCGGGAGAACTTCATGTTATCAATTAAGACAGAAAGAACGCCGCATCGTGGCTATAGAGTTTTACATGAAACCAAAACGACCGCAAAAGACACAACCTAGACTCCTAGAGGGCAAAGAGCTAAACTAAAAGACATCACCAAAATGGATGAAAGTTAGGCTAGCAGAACAAAACGACCCTTGTTTACCATGACCTAGTGGGTTGCATCCTCTTTGATGGAAGTGCTGATTTGATGTACTAGCTTGTACTTGTTACCAAAAACTCTCATGTTGTTGTTCTGTTAAATAGTCCAACTAATGAGGAGAACTAGAGAATATTTATTGTTGCTTGTCCTTTCCCTGCATACTCTCCGCTGCTTGAATCTACCTGTTATCACCAGATTTTAACCGAATCAGAGGTGGGCCGTGATTGAGATGGGCTTAGAGAATATGCATGGAAATTATTCATGAATCGGCCTTGTGTAAGAGTTTGGGCTAGATTGCCCGTGTATCTGTAAATTATAGTAGGATACGTGTCGGTTAGAAATAAGAGATAGAGTTTAGCTCGTACACGGTTGGGATTATTCCCAAGTTAGAAAGTCTGCGGACTATAAATATGTATCTAGGGTTATTGAGAAAGGAGGACGATCACGTTCATAACAAACCAATCTAGGCGCATCGCCACCCCTTGTTTCGAGGGTTTCTTCCGGGTAAGCACCATGCTGCCTAGATCGCTAGCGAGCAACGTAGTTATCATAGATGTGTTAGGGTTAGCATTGATTTTATCTTGATATATTCGTTTGGTTATGCTATCCCTAGATATCTAGCTGCCTTTACACCTATTTTAGGTGTAAGGGCAGCATCTTGCTTAGTCTTTGTTTAGTAGATTTGATCCATTATGATTGCTCCTTGTTCTTCAAGTAGTTAGGCCTTACAAACGGGTTGAATGATCCAGTAGCGCGTAAGGTATAGTTTGCTAATCCTAGAGAGGATGTTCCGGGAATCAACTCCACGTTGGTTTTTAGGCCTTGTCTAGGGCTGGTTTATTATTATCTTTCGTGTCTGCCAGGCTCAATTACGTGTAGGACGTTTCGGTTATGTGGTGAGAACCCTAAATCGTCGTAGATCGTTTTAACTTAATATTGATCAAGCAGGACCACCATGCTATCGTAGATCCCATACGAATCATGGGTGGATCGGCTCCTTGAGCCGATTCACAGGATAACCTGAGAGCCGATCGAGGCTCGTATTTAATGTTTACGTGTATGCCATGCAGGAAACTAGTCGAAGCAATCCATCACCTTCCTGACCAGGTATAGGTCAGGTGGCACGCCCTTGCACCAGCTTGGACGTGTGCCGGAGCATTGCGGGCCGTCGCCCGAGGGACCAGGGCCCACCAGCAGTCCTGGGAGCCTCCCGGCTCTACGTGTTGCCCGTCGCTGCTCGCCGGTGGGTTTTGGTGGTCAACACATTCTGGCACGCCCGGTGGGACATTCTTCTGCATCAATGATGACGCGTAAAGCACACGCTCGTTGGGAACCCCAAGTGGAAGGTGTGATGCGTACAGCAGCAAGTTTCCCTCAGTAAGAAACCAAGGTTTATCGAACCAGTAGGAGTCAAGAAGCACGTTGAAGGTTGATGGCGGCGGGATGTAGTGCGGCGCAACACCAGGGATTCCGGCGCCAACGTGGAACCTGCACAACACAACCAAAGTACTTTGCCCCAACGAAACAGTGAGGTTGTCAATCTCACCGGCTTGCTGTAACAAAGGATTAACCGTATTGTGTGGAAGATGATTGTTTGCAGAAAACAGTAGAACAAGTATTGCAGTAGATTGTATTTCAGTAAAGAGAATTGGACCGGGGTCCACAGTTCACTAGAGGTGTCTCTCCCATAAGATAAACAGCATGTTGGGTGAACAAATTACAGTTGGGCAATTGACAAATAAAGAGAGCATGACCATACACATACATATCATGATGAGTATAGTGAGATTTAATTGGGCATTACGACAAAGTACATAGACCGCCATCCAACTGCATCTATGCCTAAAAAGTCCACCTTCAGGTTATCATCCGAACCCCCTCCAGTATTAAGTTGCTAACAACAGACAATTGCATTAAGTATTGCGCGTAATGTAACTAGTGACTACATCCTTGAACATAGCACCAATGTTTTATCCCTAGTGGCAACAGCACATCCATAACCTTAGAGGTTCTTGTCACCCCTCCAGATTCACGGAGACATGAACCCACTATCGAGCATAAATACTCCCTCTTGGAGTTACTAGCATCAACTTGGCCAGAGCATCTACTAATAACGGAGAGCATGCAAGATCATAAACAACACGTAGATATAACTTTGATAATCAACATAACAAGTATTCTCTATTCATCGGATCCCAACAAACGCAACATATAGAATTACAGATAGATGATCTTGATCATGTTAGGCAGCTCACAAGATCCGACAATGATAGCACAATGGGGAGAAGACAACCATCTAGCTACTGCTATGGACCCATAGTCCAGGGGTAGACTACTCACACATCACTCCGGAGGCGACCATGGCGGCGTAGAGTCCTCCGGGAGATGATTCCCCTCTCCGGCAGGGTGCCGGAGGCGATCTCCTGGATCCCCCGAGATGGGATCGGCGTTGGCGGCGTCTCTGGAAGGTTTTCCGTATCGTGGCTCTCGGTACTGAGGGTTTCGTCACGGAGGCTTTAAGTAGGCGGAAGGGTAGGTCAAGAGGCGGCGCGAGGGGCCCAGACCATAGGGCCGCGCGGCCAGGGCAGGGGCCGCGCCGCCCTATGCTCTGGCTGCCTCGTGGCCCCTCTTCGTTTCATCTTCGGACTTCTGGAAGCTTCGTGGAAAAATAGGCCCCTGGGCGTTGATTTCGTCCAATTCCGAGAATATTTCCTTACTAGGATTTCTGAAACCAAAAACAGCAGAAAACAAAGAATCGGCACTTCGGCATCTTGTTAATAGGTTAGTTCCAGAAAATGCACGAATATGACATAAAGTGTGCATAAAACATGTAGATAACATCAATAATGTGGCATGGAACATAAGAAATTATCGATACGTTGGAGACGTATCAATCAACTACATCAACATCTGCACCAGAGATGGCTGAAGACCCAGTCACGTACGAAGATCTGACTGAGGAGCATAAGAAGAAGTATAACGAGCTTAAAGCTCTCTTCGAAGCCGACCTCATTGGCTCTTTCGAGAGGACCCGTACTCATGGCATTAGGTGGAAAGGGTTCTCAGTTGAAGGCGCTCTCGATGGAGTAGATCTGTCCACTTCTTCAGAAGAACGCACCAGATCTCTACGCCAGGAGATTAATTACATGGTGGCTCATTCGCTACACCGTCATTCTGAGAGCCTGGTGAACGCGTTCGAGCGCGTTGCACTTCGCGTGGTCCAGGAAATCATGAAGCATCAGTACTCTCCGTCAGGACCCACCCTAGGGACTCACCAAGGAGAAATACCGTTTCAGACCAGGCCACAGCTGCCGTTCGCGCTAGCAGCTCCAGAGCTGCCGAGTTCACCGGCATACGTCGTCTACAAGATCGGTGGCGATCCTAGTGACTACCAGTTCTTGTATGAACCACCTAAGGAGATCCCGCACGGTTACGTGTGCACATACGTGCCGGACTGCAGTAGCTGGGCGCGCACGAACCAGATTGCAACAGGAGGGATTTCTGGAACAGCAGGAGGGGTTTCTGGATCGGATCCCGAGAAGCAGGCGTGGCTGGACAAATATGCCACCGCCACGAATCATCAGAACTCAGCTCCTGCAGCTAACACCGTGGACCAGATCACTGCAATCTTGAGAGACCAGTTCGGCATGGTGCCAAAGAGGAGGGCAATCGGCTATTCCAAGCCGTACCCCAACGAGTATGATTTGATTCCACTACCGCCCAAGTATCGGCTCCCTGAGTTCTCAAAGTTTAGTGGATCAGAAGGCTCTAGTTCAATTGAGCATGTGAGCCGATATTTGGCGCAGTTGGGCATGATCTCAGCATCAGACCCGTTACGTGTGAGGTTTTTCGCGCAATCCCTCACAGGATCGGCTTTCGGGTGGTACACCTCGCTGCCACCAGATTCCATCCGGACTTGGAAGCAGATGGAGGAGCAGTTCCACATGCAATATCACTCAGAAGCTTCCGAAGCTGGCATTGCCGATCTGACACAAGTACGACAGAAGCGTGGAGAGACGGTATCAGAATACATTCAGCGCTTCAGGACCGTCAGGAACCTATGTTATTCGGCTCGTTTGAATGAAAAGGAAGCAGTCGATCTGGCACTGTTGGGTCTTGCGTTGCCGATCAAGGACATGGCTTCCCAAGCGGAATACACTTCACTGGCGCATATGGTTCAGAAACTATCATTGTATGAACAGCGCCACCTAGAACTGTACCAGGACAAATTCAAACGTCCGGTAGGCCTGGTTGAGATAGAAGAGGATGAAGGCTCCACAGGAGACCAGGATGTAGCTGTGGCTGAATGGGCTCGGGGGGCAAACCACGTGTCCTGCAAATGGGTGAAACCACAAGGTCATGCAAAAGGGTTTGACTTCGATGTAAGCAAAGCTGAGCAGATTTTCGATCTCTTGCTTAAGGTGAAACAGCTGAAGTTACCCGAAGGCCATAAAATCCCTACGGCGCAAGAGCTGAGCGGAGGGCCATACTGCAAGTGGCATCACTCGTTCACCCATACCACCGGCGACTGCAAAGTGTTGCGTCAGCAGATCCAAATGGCGATAGAACAAGGCCGTCTGATTTTCAGCCAGTATGCCATGAAAGTGGACACGCAACCGTTCCCTGCCGTCAACATGGTGGAGTACAATCACACTGCGAGGCGCCAGCCAGGTTTCTCGTTCAGCATTAACATGGTAGGACCTGTATACCACCCTGGCAAGGACAAAGAAGAGAGCAGTCGCTCTCGTGGAAAGGAAAAGGAGGAGGCCAGTCCACGCGACCGGCCCCGATATGCTGACAGACGGTACGTCACAGAGGAGCAAGTGAGGAATGTGCGGTATCAACGACCACTCTCCGAGCATCTCCTTAACAAGTATGAGAGTCAGTACGACCAACGCCAGCGAGATGACGCAGACAACAGAAAATATCGTCGGTATGATAGAGACGACGAAGGATATGAACGCCGCGCTAAGGAGAAGTCGAGAAAGCAGGAGGACATGGACAGACACTGGGATTATCCTTTCTTTAAGCATTGCTGGGACTCAGGAATGAGCCGATTGCCTACAATCGGCAACTGCCCAGAGTGTAGACAGAAGAAGAAGGGCACAGGAGGCGTATCAGTGTTCAAACGTCTAGGGCCTCTCCCATCTCGGAACAAACAAGCTGAGTCCTCTCGGGTGGAAGATCTCGAGGAGTTAGAAGAAGAAGAAGAAGAAGAAGAAGAAGATAGATACCATCGGCCAAGGTGGTGCCCTGATGGACTCAGTCACTCTCAGAAGCGTAGGGTTCAGCGACTACGTAGCGTGGAGGAAGCCGAGAGACGATACCTACACGCGTTAAGGAAAGCGCGGCCCGATCTGGCCGCGAAAATTCAGCAAACTTTGGACGAGGAGGGTCGTCCACAGAAGAAAGAGTGGCGCCCCAAACAAAAGAAAGCCGATGATAAGGCATCAGCTGGCACAAACATGGTGTTCATTCTTCCGCCGGAGTTTTGTGCTCCAAGAACAGAAGAGGCACCAGTAGCACAACTTGACTGCGGCCCACGGCCAGTTATCTTTGAAAAGCCAAGAGAGAAAAGCTACAGACATCTCAAGGCCCTGTACTTGAGAGGTTATATCAACGGGCAGCCTGTCAACAAGATGCTGGTTGACACGGGAGCGGCAGTCAATGTAATGCCATACTCCATGCTACGTCGCCTGGGACGCTCTAGCGCAGATCTGATCAAAACCAACGTCACTTTGAACGACTTCAACGGCCAAGCATCAGAAGCGCAAGGCGTTCTGAACGTGGATTTAACTGTAGGCCGAAAGACCATCCCTACGACGTTCTTCATCGTCGACAGCAAAAGCACCTATGCTGTCCTGCTAGGGAGGGATTGGATCCACGCTAACTGCTGCATTCCATCCACGATGCACCAATGCTTGATACAGTGGGATGGAGATGAAGTGGAGATCGTCCATGCAGATGACTCAGCCGAGATCTCAACGGCTGGCATGAACATTTGGGAAGCGGAAGATCAAGAGCCACTCTCCGGAGTCAGTTTGGACGGCTGTGAGTGCATCGAGGTGACAAAAAACGGGGTGAGGCTGGTCTTATCCACCGGCCTGACAGTATAGCAAGAGCAAAGGCAATGGACATACGTGGCAAGGCCGATCCCTGCGATCGGCCCCAAAAAATAAAGAGTGATGATCTCGTCTCAAGCATGTCATGTAGTCGTAGTAAAGCACGAACAAGTTGTAAACCTTCATTGAGCAATGCAATCAAAGTGGGGGCCGATTCCAGCAATCGGCCCATATTATCCTCGCCATACGTTTTTCCTGTGTTGAGCATCGATCTAGCAGGCGATGGAAAGCTAGGGTATGGGTTTACATCAGCTGATGAGCTAGAGGAGGTTGACATTGGTCCTGGGGATAAGCCACGACCAACTTTTATCAGCAAAAAGTTAGATCCACATCTAAGGAGCCTGATGATAGCTCTGTTGAAAGAATACCCAGATTGCTTTGCATGGGATTACACAGAAATTCCTGGGTTAGACAGAAGCATCATTGAGCATCGGCTCCCGCTCAAGAAAGGATTTCGGCTATTCTAGCAACGTGCACGTCAGATGAAGGCCGATATTCTAGAGGAAGTCAAGAAAGAGGTCGAGAAAATGTTGACCGCCGGGTTCATCAGGCCGTGCAGGTACGCTGAATGGATTTCCAATATCGTACCTGTGTAGAAAAAGGATGGCCGATGGCGCGTCGCCATAGATTTTCGAGATCTCAATAGAGCCACTCCAAAGGATGAATATCCCATGCCGGTAGCAGAGACATTGGTCAATGCAGTTGCTGGTCACAAGGTTTTAAGCTTCATGGATGGCAACGCCGGCTACAACCAGATTTTCATGGCTCCAGAAGATATACATAAGACTGCATTCAGAGTACCAGGTTCAGTGGGCTTGTTTGAATATGTAGTCATGACTTTTGGACTGAAGAATGCCGGTGCAACGTACCAAAGAGCCATGAATTACATCTTTCATGATCTGATCGGCAAGTTGGTGGAAATTTACATCGATGACGTGGTGGTCAAGTCTGTCTCCGTAGAAGGGCACTTGGAGGATTTGCGACGCATCCTTGACCGAACTAGGAAATTCGGGCTAAGAATGAATCCAAAGAAGTGTGCTTTTGGTGTAACGGCCGGTCAGTTCTTGGGTTTCTTGGTTCATGAACGTGGAATTGAGATCGGCCTGAAAAGTCAGGAGGCAGTGCGCACCATGCAACCACCTACCACGAAGAAGGAACTCCAATGTCTCATCGGCAAAATCAACTTCGTCCGTAGATTCATCTCCAATCTATCAGGACGAATCGAGCCGTTTATGGGATTGGTGAAAATTAAATCTGATGACGAGTTTCACTGGGGGCAGAGCAGCAGCAAGCGTTTGACGATATTAAGGAGTATCTAACGACACCGCCTGTGCTGGTTCCGCCTCAGCAAGACAGACCATTCTATATTTACTTATCGGTAGCTGACACTTCCATCGCGTCAGTGGTGGTGCAACTTTATGATGGTCTGGAAAAGGTGGCTTTCTACCTCAGCAGAAGGATGTTGGACGCAGAGACAAGGTACCCTGAGATCGAGAAGTTATGCCTCTGCCTATTTTTTACCTGTACCAAGCTTCGCCACATCTTTCTGTCAGCGGAAATTGTCATCATATGCAAGTCAGACGTCGTCAAACACATGCTGTCGGCTCCCGTTTTGAAAGGCCGACTCGGTAAATGGATGTTTGCATTGTCAGAATTTGATCTTCGGTATCAGCCTGCGAAAGCAGTCAAGGGACAAGCTTTGGCCGACCTTATTGCTGAACGGATCAATACTGATATAGCAGCACTGTCTGTACGTGCATGGGCCATGTTCTTCGATGGATCGGCTTTGTGATGATGGTTGTGGCATCGGCATTCTACTCGTGTCGCCTCGGGGGGCAACATATTCTTTCTCCATCAGGTTATCTACCCCTTGCACCAACAATGTCGCTGAGTATGAGGCAATACGCAAGGGAATGGAGTTGCTTTTGGAAGCCGGGGCAGAAGCGGTGGAACTTTTTGGAGACTCTAAATTGGTGATTTCCCAGCTCACTGATACGTCTCCGACGTATCGATAATTTCTTATGTTCCATGCCACATTATTGATGTTATCTACATGTTTTATGCACACTTTATGTCATATTCGTGCATTTTCTGGAACTAACCTATTAACAAGATGCCGAAGTGCCGATTCTTTGTTTTCTGCTGTTTTTGGTTTCAGAAATCCTAGTAAAGAAATATTCTCGGAATTGGACGAAATCAACGCCCAGGTTCCTATTTTACCCGGAAGCATCCAGAACACACGAGAACCGCCAGAGAGGGGGCACAGGCCCACCAAACCCTAGGCTGGCGCGGCCAGGGGGGGCCCGTGCCACCCTATGGTGTGGGCACCCCTTCGACCCTCTGGCGCCGCCTCTTCGCCTATTTAAAGCCTCCATCGTGAAAACCCTGATACGTTCGACGAAACCCACAGAAACCTTCCAGAGCCGCCGCCATCGCGAAGCCAAGATCTGGGGGACAGGAGTCTCTGTTCCGGCACGCCGCCGGGACGGGGAAGTGCCCCCGGAAGGCTCCTCCATCGACACCACCGCCATCTTCATCACCGCTGCTGCTCCCATGAGGAGGGAGTAGTTCTCCATCGAGGCTCGGGGCTGTACCGGTAGCTATGTGGCTCATCTCTCTCCTATGTACTTCAATACAATAATCTCATGAGCTGCCTTACATGATTGAGATTCATATGATGATGCTTGTAATCAAGATGTCGTTATGCTAGTCAAGTGAATTTTACTTATGTGATCTCCGGAGACTCCTTGTCCCACGTGTGTAAAGGTGACAGTGTGTGCACCGTGTGGGTCTCTTAGGCTATATTTCACAGAATACTTATTCACTGTTATGAATGGCATAGTGAAGTGCTTATTTATATCTCTTTATGATTGCAATGTGTTTTGTATCACAATTTATCTATGTGCTACTCTAGTGATGTTATTAAAGTAGTTTTATTCCTCCTGCACGGTGTAATGGTGACAGTGTGTGCATCCGTGTTAATACTTGGCGTATGCTATGATTATGATCTCTTGTAGATTATGAAGTTAACTATTGCTATGATAGTATTGATATGATCTATTCCTCCTTTCTTAGCATGAAGGTGACAGTGTGCATGCTATGTTAGTACTTGGTTTAGTCGTATTGATCTTTCATGCACTCTAAGGTTATTTAAATATGAACATTGAATTGTGGAGCTTGTTAACTCCGGCATTGAGGGTTCGTGTAATCCTACGCAATGTGTTCATCATCCAACAAGAGAGTGTAGAGTATGCATTTATCTATTCTGTTATGTGATCAATGTTGAGAGTGTCCACTAGTGAAAGTCTAATCCCTAGGCCTTGTTCCTAAATACTGCTATCGCTGCTTGTTTACTGTTTCACTGCGTTACTACTGCTGCGTTACTACTGCTTGTTTACTGTCCTGGGCAAAGCACTTTTCTGGTGCCATTGCTACTACTTATTTATACCACCTGTATTTCACTATCTCTTCGCCGAACTAGTGCACCTATTAGGTGTGTTGGGGACACAAGAGACTTCTTGCTTTGTGGTTGCAGGGTTGCATGAGAGGGATATCTTTGACCTCTTCCTCCCTGAGTTCGATAAACCTTGGGTGATCCACTTAAGGGAAACTTGCTGCTGTTCTACAAACCTCTGCTCTTGGAGGCCCAACACTGTCTACAGGAAAAGGAGGGGGCGTAGACATCAAGCTATTTTCTGGCGCCGTTGTCGGGGAGGAAAGGTAAAAGGTACTCACACTCCGGATCTCGGCTACTAAGCTATTTTCCGGCGCCGTAAGTACTCAAAGCTATTTCCTTTAGATCCTGCAATTGCATCTTTTTGTTTCTTGTTTACACTAGTTTGGCATAATGGACAAGAATGAGCTTCTTATGCTATTTCCTGATTTAAAACATGGATTGTTTGATGCGAAAATTAAAAAACCTATGGAATCTTATTTGCATGCTGGTAGTAATATTAGTATGAACGCTTTGAACACCATTGTTGATAATGATATAGAAAGTTCTAAGCTTGGGGAAGCTGGTTTTCATGATCTTTTTAGTCCCCCAAGCATTGAGGAGAAAATTTACTTTGACGATACTTTGCCTCCTATTTATGATGATTATAATGATATTGGTCTTTTAGTGCCGCCTACTATGGAGAGTAATTTTTATGATGATAATACTATGCCTCCTACACTTGATGAGAATAATAATGATAGCTACTTTGTTGAATTTGCTCCCACTTCAACTAATAAAATTGACTATGCTTATGTGGAGAGTAATAATTTTATGCATGAGACTCATGATAAGAATGCTTTATGTGATAGTTATATTGTTGAGTTTGCTCATGATGCTACTGAAAGTTATTATGAGAGAGGAAAATATGGTTGTAGAAATTTTCATGTTACTAAAACACCTCTCTATGTGCTGAAATTTTTGAAACTATACTTGTTTTATCTTCCTATGCTTGTTACTTTGCTCTTCATGAACTTGTTTATTTACAAGATTCCTCTTCATAGGAAGCATGTTAGACTTAAATTTGTTTTGTATTTGCCTCTTGATGCTCTCTTTTGCTTCAAATACTATTTCTTGCGAGTGCATCATTAAAACTGCTGAGCCCATCTTAATGGCTATAAAGAAAGAACTTCTTGGGAGATAACCCATGTGTTATTTTGCTACAGTACTTTGTTTTATATTTGTGTCTTGGAAGTTGTTTACTACTGTAGCAACCTCTCCTTATCTTAGTTTTGTGTTTTGTTGTGCCAAGTGAAGCCTCTAATCAAAGGTTGATACTAGATTTGGATTTCTGCGCAGAAACAGATTTCTATCTGTCACGAATCTGGGCTGTTTTCTCTGTAGGTAACTCAGAAAAATATGCCAATTTACGTGCGTGTTCCTCAGATATGTACGCAACTTTCATTAGTTTTGAGTTTTCTGATCTGAGCAACGGAAGTATTTATTAAAAATTCGTCTTTACGGACTGTTCTGTTTTGACAGATTCTGTCTTTTATTTCGCATTGCTTCTTTCGCTGTGTTGGGTGGATTTCTTTGTTCCATTACCTTCCAGTAGCTTTGAGCAATGTCCAGAAGTGTTAAGAATGATTGTGTCACCTCTGAACATGTGAGTTTTTGATTATGTACTAACCCCTCTAATGAAGTTTATGAGAAGTTTGGTGTGAAGGAAGTTTTCAAGGGTCAAGAGAGGAGTATGATGCAACATGATCAAGGAGAGTGAAAGCTCTAAGCTTGGGGATGCCCCGGTGGTTCACCCCTGCATATATCAAGAAGACTCAAGCGTCTAAGCTTGGGGATGCCCAAGACATCCCCTTCTTCATCGACAACATTATCAGGTTCCTCCCCTGAAACTATATTTTTATTCCATCACATCTTATGTGCTTTGCTTGGAGCGTCGGTTTGTTTTTGTTTTTTGTTTTGTTTGAATAAAATGGATCCTAGCATTCACTTTGTGGGAGAGAGACACGCTCCGCTGTAGCATATGGACAAGTATGTCCTTAGTTTCTACTCATAGTATTCATGGTGAAGTTTCTTCTTCGTTAAATTGTTATATGGTTGGAATTGGAAAATGATACATGTAGTAATTGCTATAAATGTCTTGGGTAATGTGATACTTGGCAATTGTTGTGCTCATGTTTAAGCTCTTGCATCATATACTTTGCACCCATTAATGAAGAAATACATAGAGCATGCTAAAATTTGGTTTGCATAATTGGTCTCTCTAAGGTCTAGATAATTTCTAGTATTGAGTTTGAACAACAAGGAAGACGGTGTAGAGTCTTATAATGTTTACAATATGTCTTTTATGTGAGTTTTGCTGCACCGGTTCATCCTTGTGTTTGTTTCAAATAACCTTGCTAGCCTAAACCTTGTATCGAGAGGGAATACCTCTCATGCATCCAAAATACTTGAGCCAACCACTATGCCATTTGTGTCCACCATACCTACCTACTACATGGTATTTTCCGCCATTCCAAAGTAAATTGCTTGAGTGCTACCTTTAAAATTCCATCATTCACCTTTGCAATATATAGCTCATGGGACAAATAGCTTAAAAACTATTGTGGTATTGAATATGTACTTATGCACTTTATCTCTTATTAAGTTGCTTGTTGTGCGATAACCATGTTCACTGGGGACACCATCAACTACTCTTTGTTGAATTTCATGTGAGTTGCTATGCATGTTCATCTTGTCTGAAGTAAGAGAGATCTACCACCTTATGGTTAAGCATGCATATTGTTAGAGAAGAACATTGGGCCGCTAACTAAAGCCATGATCCATGGTGGAAGTTTCAGTTTTGGACAATATCCTCAATCTCATATGAGAAAATTATTAATTGTTGTTACATGCTTATGCATAAAAGAGGAGTCCATTATCTGTTGTCTATGTTGTCCCGGTATGGATGTCTAAGTTGAGAATAATCAATAGCGAGAAATCCGATGCGAGCTTTCTCCTTAGACCTTTGTACAGGCGGCATAGAGGTACCCCTTTGTGACACTTGGTTAAAACATGTGCATTGCGATGATCCGGTAGTCCAAGCTAATTAGGACAAGGTGCGAGCACTATTAGTATACTATGCATGAGGCTTGCAACTTGTAAGATATAATTTACATGATACATATGCTTTATTACTACCGTTGACAAAATTGTTTCATGTTTTCAAAATCAAAGCTCTAGCACAAATATAGCAATCGATGCTTTTCCTCTATGGAGGACCATTCTTTTACTTTCATTGTTGAGTCAGTTCACCTATTTCTCTCCACCTCAAGAAGCAAACACTTGTGTGAACTGTGCATTGATTCCTACATACTTGCATATTGCACTTATTATATTACTCTATGTTGACAACTATCCATGAGATATACATGTTACAAGTTGAAAGCAACCGCTGAAACTTAATCTTCCTTTGTGTTGCTTCAATGCCTTTACTTTGAATTATTGCTTTATGAGTTAACTCTTATGCAAGACTTATTGATGCTTGTCTTTAAGTACTATTCATGAAAAGTCTTTGCTTTATGATTCAGTTGTTTACTCATGTCATTACCATTGTCTTGGATTGCTGCATTCATTACATATGCTTTACAAATAGTATGATCAAGGTTATGATGGCATGTCACTCCAGAAATTATCTTTGTTATCGTTTTACCTGCTCGGGACGAGCAGAACTAAGCTTGGGGATGCTGATACGTCTCCGACGTATCGATAATTTCTTATGTTCCATGCCACATTATTGATGTTATCTACATGTTTTATGCACACTTTATGTCATATTCGTGCATTTTCTGGAACTAACCTATTAACAAGATGCCGAAGTGCCAGTTGCTGTTTTCTGCTGTTTTTGGTTTCAGAAATCCTAGTAAAGAAATATTCTCGGAATTGGACGAAATCAACGCCCAGGTTCCTATTTTACCCGGAAGCATCCAGAACACACGAGAACCGCCAGAGAGGGGGCACAGGCCCACCAAACCCTAGGCCGGCGCGGCCAGGGGGGGCCCGCGCCACCCTATGGTGTGGGCACCCCTTCGACCCTCTGGTGCCGCCTCTTCGCCTATTTAAAGCCTCCGTCGCGAAAACCCTGATACGTTCGACGAAACCCACAGAAACCTTCCAGAGCCGCCGCCATCGCGAAGCCAAGATCTGGGGGACAGGAGTCTCTGTTCCGGCACGCCGCCGGGACGGGGAAGTGCCCCCGGAAGGCTCCTCCATCGACACCACCGCCATCTTCATCACCGCTGCTGCTCCCATGAGGAGGGAGTAGTTCTCCATCGAGGCTCGGGGCTGTACCGGTAGCTATGTGGTTCATCTCTCTCCTATGTACTTCAATACAATAATCTCATGAGCTGCCTTACATGATTGAGATTCATATGATGATGCTTGTAATCAAGATGTCGTTATGCTAGTCAAGTGACTTTTACTTATGTGATCTCCGGAGACTCCTTGTCCCACGTGTGTAAAGGTGACAGTGTGTGCACCGTGTGGGTCTCTTAGGCTATATTTCACAGAATACTTATTCACTGTTATGAATGGCATAGTGAAGTGCTTATTTATATCTCTTTATGATTGCAATGTGTTTTGTATCACAATTTATCTATGTGCTACTCTAGTGATGTTATTAAAGTAGTTTTATTCCTCCTGCACGGTGTAATGGTGATAGTGTGTGCATCCGTGTTAGTACTTGGCGTATGCTATGATTATGATCTCTTGTAGATTATGAAGTTAACTATTGCTATGATAGTATTGATATGATCTATTCCTCCTTTCTTAGCATGAAGGTGACAGTGTGCATGCTATGTTAGTACTTGGTTTAGTCGTATTGATCTTTCATGCACTCTAAGGTTATTTAAATATGAACATTGAATTGTGGAGCTTGTTAACTCCGGCATTGAGGGTTCGTGTAATCCTACGCAATGTGTTCATCATCCAACAAGAGAGTGTAGAGTATGCATTTATCTATTCTGTTATGTGATCAATGTTGAGAGTGTCCACTAGTGAAAGTCTAATCCCTAGGCCTTGTTCCTAAATACTGCTATCGCTGCTTGTTTACTGTTTCACTGCGTTACTACTGCTGCGTTACTACTGCTTGTTTACTGTCCTGGGCAAAGCACTTTTCTGGTGCCATTGCTACTACTTATTTATACCACCTGTATTTCACTATCTCTTCGCCGAACTAGTGCACCTATTAGGTGTGTTGGGGACACAAGAGACTTCTTGCTTTGTGGTTGCAGGGTTGCATGAGAGGGATATCTTTGACCTCTTCCTCCCTGAGTTCGATAAACCTTGGGTGATCCACTTAAGGGAAACTTGCTGCTGTTCTACAAACCTCTGCTCTTGGAGGCCCAACACTGTCTACAGGAAAAGGAGGGGGCGTAGACATCACTCACGGAGGAATATAAGTGCGAGAGTGAGTCACTCTTCCCATTATGGATGCAATGCCGTGAGCTGATGGCACAATTTCGGTACATCAACGTCAATTAGGTCCCAAGATCGCAAAATACCGAGGCCAACGATCTTGCACAGATGGCGTCAGGCTACAAGGACATACCAGACGGATCCGATGTTCAGGTGCAGTTCCTGGAACAAGATGACTGGAGAGCCGATATCTTCAATTACTTGAAGGATCCGGCTCGGGGGGGCACCTAAACGGATAAGGTACAAGGCCATGAAATATGTCCTTATAGGAGATGACATGTTCTACAGGACGTTGGAGGGGTTACTTCTCAAATGCCTGGGACCAGCCGAGTCGAATCGGCTCTTACACGAGGTGCACGAAGGCGCCTGTGGAACTCACCAATCGGCTCATAAGATGAAGTGGCTGATCAGGCGTTCAGGGTTTTACTGGCCTGATGCGTGTGGTTGGCACGTCCGTTGGGAACCCCAAGAGGAAGGTGTGATGCGCACAGCGGCAAGTTTCCCTCAGTAAGAAACCAAGGTTTAATCGGACCAGTAGGAGTCAAGAAGCACGTTGAAGGTTGATGGCGGCGGGATGTAGTGCGGCGCAACACCAGGGATTCCGGCGCCAACGTGGAACCTGCACAACACAACCAAAATACTTTGCCCCAACGAAACAGTGAGGTTGTCAATCTCACCGGCTTGCTGTAACAAAGGATTAACCGTATTGTGTGGAAGATGATTGTTTGCAGAAAACAGTAGAACAATATTGCAGTAGATTGTATTTCAGTAAAGAGAATTGGACCGGGGTCCACAGTTCACTAGAGGTGTCTCTCCCATAAGACAAGCATCATGTTGGGTGAACAAATTACAGTTGGGCAATTGACAAATAAAGAGGGCATGACCATGCACATACATATCATGATGAGTATAGTGAGATTTAATTGGGCATTACGACAAAGTACATAGACCGCCATCCAACTGCATCTATGCCTAAAAAGTCCACCTTCAGGTTATCATCCGAACCCCCTCCAGTATTAAGTTGCTAACAACAGACAATTGCATTAAGTATTGCGCGTAATGTAACTAGTGACTACATCCTTGAACATAGCACTAATGTTTTATCCCTAGTGGCAACAGCACATCCATAACCTTAGAGGTTCTTGTCACCCCTCCAGATTCACGGAGACATGAACCCACTATCGAGCATAAATACTCCCTCTTGGAGTTACTAGCATCAACTTGGCCAGAGCATCTACTAATAACGGAGAGCATGCAAGATCATAAACAACACATAGACATAGCTTTGATAATCAACATAACAAGTATTCTCTATTCATCGGATCCCAACAAACGCAACATATAGAATTACAGATAGATGATCTTGATCATGTTAGGCAGCTCACAAGATCCGACAATGATAGCACAATGGGGAGAAGACAACCATCTAGCTACTGCTATGGACCCATAGTCCAGGGGTAGACTACTCACACATCACTCCGGAGGCGACCATGGCGGCGTAGAGTCCTCCGGGAGATGATTCCCCTCTCCGGCAGGGTGCCGGAGGCTATCTCATGGATCCCCGAGATGGGATCGGCGTTGGCGGCGACTCGGGAAGGTTTTCCGTATCGTGGCTCTCGGTACTGGGGGTTTCGTCACGGAGGCTTTAAGTAGGCGGAAGGGCAAGTCAGGAGGGGGCACAGGGGCCCCAGATGACAGGGCGGCGCGGCCAAGGGGGGGCCGCGCCGCCCTAGGGTTTGGGCACCCTGTGGCCCCACTTCGTTTCGTCTTCGGACTTCTGGAAGCTTCGTGGAAAAATAGGCCCCTGGGCGTTGATTTCGTCCAATTCCGAGAATATTTCCTTACTAGGATTTCTGAAACCAAAAACAGCAGAAAAACAAAGAATCGGCACTTCGGCATCTTGTTAATAGGTTAGTTCCAGAAAATGCACGAATATGACATAAAGTGTGCATAAAACATGTAGATAACATCAATAATGTGGCATGGAACATAAGAAATTATCGATATGTTGGAGACGTATCAGCATCCCCAAGTTTAGTTCTGCTCGTCCCGAGCAGGTAAAATGATAACACAGATAATTTCTGGAGTGACATGCCATCATAATCTTGATCATACTATTTGTAAAGCATATGTAGTGAATGCAGCGATCAAAACAATGTATATGACATGAGTAAACAAGTGAATCATAAAGCAAAGACTTTTCATTGAATAGCACTTCAAGACAAGCATCAATTAGTCTTGCATAAGAGTTAACTCATAAAGCAATAATTCAAAGTAAAGGCATTGAAGCAACACAAAAGAAGATTAAGTTTCAGCGGTTGCTTTCAACTTGTAACATGTATATCTCATGGATATTGTCAACATAGAGTAATATAATAAGTGCAATATGCAAATATGTAGGAATCAATGCACAGTTCACACAAGTGTTTGCTTCTTGAGGTGGAGAGAAATAGGTGAACTGACTCAACATTGAAAGTAAAAGAATGGTCCTTCATAGAGGAAAAGCATCGATTGCTATATTTGTGCTAGAGCTTTGATTTTGAAAACATGAAACAATTTTGTCAACGGTAATAATAAAGCATATGCATCATGTAAATTATATCTTATAAGTTGCAAGCCTCATGCATAGTGTACTAATAGTGCCCGCACCTTGTCCTAATTAGCTTGGACTACCTGGATTATCACCGCAATACATATGCTTTAACCAAGTATCACAAAGGGGTACCTCTATGCCGCCTGTACAAAGGTCTAAGGAGAAAGCTCGCATTTGGATTTCTCACTTTTGATTATTCTCAACTTAGACATCCATACCGGGACAACATAGACAACATATAATGGACTCCTCTTTTAATGCTTTAAGCATTCAACAACAATTAATTCTTTTCTCATTAGAGATTTGAGGATGTTTGTCCAAAACTGAAACTTCCACCATGGATCATGGCTTTAATTAGCGGCCCAATGTTCTTCTCTAACAATATGCATGCTCAAACCATTCAACTCAGTGTAGATCGCCCTTACTTCAGACAAGACGAACATGCATAGCAACTCACATGAAATTCAACAATGAAAAGTTGATGGCGTCCCCAGTAAACATGGTTATCGCACAACAAGCAACTTAATAAGAGATAAAGTGCATAATTACATATTCAATACCACAATAGTTTTTAAGCTATTTGTCCCATGAGCTATATATTGCAAAGGTGAATGATGGAATTTTAAAGGTAGCACTCAAGCAATTTACTTTGGAATGGCGGAAAAATACCATGTAGTAGGTAGGTATGGTGGACACAAATGGCATAGTGGCTGGCTCAAGTATTTTGGATGCATGAGAAGTATTCCCTCTCGATACAAGGTTTAGGCTAGCAAGGCTTATTTGAAACAAACACAAGGATGAACCGGTGCAGCAAAACTCACATAAAAGACATATTGAAAACATTATAAGACTCTACACCGTCTTCCTTGTTGTTCAAACTCAATACTAGAAATTATCTAGACCTTAGAGAGACCAAATATGCAAACCAAATTTTAGCATGCTCTATGTATTTCTTCATTAATGGGTGCAAAGCATATGATGCAAGAGCTTAATCATGAGCACAACAATTGCCAAGTATCACATTACCCAAGACATTTATAGCAATTACTACATGTATCATTTTCCAATTCCAACCATATAACAATTTAACGAAGGAGAAACTTCGCCATGAATACTATGAGTAGAAACTAAGGACATACTTGTCCATATGCTACAGCGGAGCGTGTCTCTCTCCCATAAAGTGAATGCTAGGATCCATTTTATTCAAACAAAACAAAAAACAAAAACAAACCGACGCTCCAAGAAAAAGCACATAAGATGTGATGGAATAAAAATATAGTTTCAGGGGAGGAACCTGATAATGTTGTCGATGAAGAAGGGGATGCCTTGGGCATCCCCAAGCTTAGACGCTTGAGTCTTCTTAATATATGCAGGGGTGAACCACCGGGGCATCCCCAAGCTTAGAGCTTTCACTCTCCTTGATCATGTTGCATCATACTCCTCTCTTGATCCTTGAAAACTTCCTCCACACCAAACTCGAAACAACTCATTAGAGGGTTAGTGCACAATATAAATTAACATATTCAGAGGTGACACAATCATTCTTAACACTTCTGGACATTGCATAAAGCTACTGGACATTAATGGATCAAAGAAATTCATCCAACATAGCGAAAGAGGCAATGCGAAATAAAAGGCAGAATCTGTCAAAACAGAACAGTTCGTACTGACGAATTTTAAAATGGCACCAGACTTGCTCAAATGAAAATGCTCAAATTGAATGAAAGTTGCGTACATATCTGAGGATCATGCACGTAAATTGGCTTAATTTTCTGAGCTACCTACAGGGAGGTGGACCCAGATTCGTGACAGCAAAGAAATCTGGAACTGCGCAGTAATCCAAATCTAGTACTTACTTTTCTATCAACGGCTTTACTTGGCACAACAAAACACAAAACTAAGATAAGGAGAGGTTGCTACAGTAGTAAACAACTTCCAAGACACAAAATAAAAACAAAGTACTGTAGGTAAAAACATGGGTTATCTCCCAAGAAGTTCTTTTCTTTATAGCCATTAAGATGGGCTCAGCAGTTTTAATGATGCACTCATAAGAAATAGTAGTTGAAGCGAAAGAGAGCATCCAGAGGCAAATTCAAAACACATTTAAGTCTAACATGCTTCCTATGCATAGGAATCTTGTAAATAAACGAGTTCATGAAGAGCAAAGTAACAAGCATAGGAAGATAAAACAAGTGTAGCTTCAAAAATTTCAGCACATAGAGAGGTGTTTTAGTAACATGAAAATTTCTACAACCATATTTTCCTCTCTCATAATAACTTTCAGTAGTGTCATGAGCAAACTCAACAATATAACTATCAAATGAAACATTCTTATCATGAGTCTCATGCATAAAATTATCATTTCTCTCCACATAAGCATAATCATTCTTATTAGTTGTAGCGGGAGCAAATTCAACAAAGTAGCTATCATCATATATAGGAGGCATATTGTAATCATAAAAGAAAATTTTCTCCTCAATGCTTGGGGGAATAAAAAGATCATGAAAACCAGCTTCCCCAAGCTTAGAACTTTCTATATTATTATCAACAATGGTGTTCAAAGCGTTCATACTAATATTACTACCAGCATGCAAATAAGATTCCATAGGTTTTTTAATTTTCGCATCAAACAATCCATGTTTTAAATCAGGAAATAGAATAAGAAGATCATTCTTGTCCATTATGCCAAACTAGTGTAATAAAAACATGCATGATATTATAAAGTAAAACAAGTAACTAATTTTTTTGTATTTTGATTTAGTGCGGCAAACAAAGTAGTAAATAAAACTAAGCAAGACAAAAACAAAGTAAAGAGATTGAGAAGTGGAGACTCCCCTTGTAGCGTGTCTTGATCTCCCCGGCAACGGCGCCAGAAATTTGCTTGATGCGTGTGGTTGGCACGTCCGTTGGGAACCCCAAGAGGAAGGTGTGATGCGCACAGTGGCAAGTTTCCCTCAGTAAGAAACCAAGGTTTAATCGGACCAGTAGGAGTCAAGAAGCACGTTGAAGGTTGATGGCGGCGGGATGTAGTGCGGCGCAACACCAGGGATTCCGGCGCCAACGTGGAACCTGCACAACACAACCAAAATACTTTGCCCCAACGAAACAGTGAGGTTGTCAATCTCACCGGCTTGCTGTAACAAAGGATTAACTGTATTGTGTGGAAGATGATTGTTTGCAGAAAACAGTAGAACAATATTGCAGTAGATTGTATTTCAGTAAAGAGAATTGGACCGGGGTCCACAGTTCACTAGAGGTGTCTCTCCCATAAGACAAGCAGCATGTTGGGTGAACAAATTACAGTTGGGCAATTGACAAATAAAGAGGGCATGACCATGCACATACATATCATGATGAGTATAGTGAGATTTAATTGGGCATTACGACAAAGTACATAGACCGCCATCCAACTGCATCTATGCCTAAAAAGTCCACCTTCAGGTTATCATCCGAACCCCTCCGGTATTAAGTTGCTAACAACAGACAATTGCATTAAGTATTGCGCGTAATGTAACTAGTGACTACATCCTTGAACATAGCACTAATGTTTTATCCCTAGTGGCAACAGCACATCCATAACCTTAGAGGTTCTTGTCACCCCTCCAGATTCACGGAGACATGAACCCACTATCGAGCATAAATACTCCCTCTTGGAGTTACTAGCATCAACTTGGCCAGAGCATCTACTAATAACGGAGAGCATGCAAGATCATAAACAACACATAGACATAGCTTTGATAATCAACATAACAAGTATTCTCTATTCATCGGATCCCAACAAACGCAACATATAGAATTACAGATAGATGATCTTGATCATGTTAGGCAGCTCACAAGATCCGACAATGATAGCACAATGGGGAGAAGACAACCATCTAGCTACTGCTATGGACCCATAGTCCAGGGGTAGACTACTCACACATCACTCCGGAGGCGACCATGGCGGCGTAGAGTCCTCCGGGAGATGATTCCCCTCTCCGGCAGGGTGCCGGAGGCGATCTCCTGGATCCCCCGAGATGGGATCGACGTTGGCGGCGTCTCTGGAAGGTTTTCCGTATCGTGGCTCTCGGTACTGGGGGTTTCGTCAAGGAGGCTTTAAGTAGGCGGAAGGGCAAGTCAAGAGGGGGCACAGGGGCCCCAGATGACAGGGCGGCGCGGCCAAGGGGGGGGGGCCGCGCCGCCCTAGGGTTTGGGCACCCTGTGGCCCCACTTAATTTCGTCTTCGGACTTCTGGAAGCTTCGTGGAAAAATAGGCCCCTGGGCGTTGATTTCGTCCAATTCCGAGAATATTTCCTTACTAGGATTTCTGAAACCAAAAACAGCAGAAAACAAAGAATCGGCACTTCGGCATCTTGTTAATAGGTTAGTTCCAGAAAATGCACGAATATGACATAAAGTGTGCATAAAACATGTAGATAACATCAATAATGTGGCATGGAACATAAGAAATTATCGATACGTTGGAGACGTATCATGGCCCACCATGCTTGAGGACTGCTTTAGGTACTATAAAGGGTGTCAAGCGTGTCAGATGTTTGGGAAAATCCAGATGGTGCCCGCATCAGCAATGAACCCCATCATCAAGCCTTGGCCATTTCGAGGTTGGGGCATAGATATGATCGGCAAAATCCATCCTGCATCGAGCAAAGGCCACGAGTGGATCTTGGCCATTACAGATTATTTTACTAAATGGGTGGAAGCCGTCCCTATGAAGTCAGTAAAATCAGAAGATGTTATCAATTTTGTGAAAGAACATGTCATTCATAGATTCGGGATTCCCCAGACTATCACGACCGATGGAGGTTCGGTCTTCATTTCTAAAGAGTTCAGAAAGTTCTGCGATGACATGAGGATTAAGCTGATCCGATCGTCTCCGTACTATGCTCAAGCAAACGGGCAAGCTGAAGCGTCCAACCAGAGCCTTATCAAGCTGATTAAGAGGAAAGTTGACGAGTACCCTAGACGTTGGCATGAGGTATTGTCAGAAGCTTTGTGGGCTTATCGCATGTCATGCCATGGAGCTATAAAAACTTCGCCATACCAGCTGGTCTATGGGCAGGAAGCCGTGTTGCCTTGGGAAATTACGGCTGGATCGAGACGTGTTACGTTTCAGAATGATCTAACAGCTGAAGAATATGCAGCCCTGATGAGTGATACTATTGAGGATTTAACGGAACTCAGACTTTGGTCGTTGGAGAAGATTAAAGAGAACAAAGCCAAGGTAGCCCGCGCATACAATAAGAAGGTGAGACCAAAGGAGTTTCAGGTTGGTGATCTAGTATGGGAAACTGTGTTGCCATTAGGGACTAAGGATAAAGCATATGGTAAATGGTCTCCTAATTGGCACGGTCCGTACAGAGTCGACCAGGTTTTGAAGGGTAATGCATACATGCTCGAGCAGCTGGACGGTGTTAAATTTCCAGTAGCTGTCAATGGTCAACATCTCAAGAAATATTTCCCAAGCATGTGGGATGACGGACAGTGAAATATGGGGGCCGATGCATAAAATCGGCCAGTAAAAAAAATTTACATACAAATCACAGCCGATGCACGGACATCGATTTCAAAAAAATATGCAAAAACAACAAGATACAAGTACAGCTGATGCACAGGCATCGACTTCGGACTAAAAGCCGATGCACAGCCATCGACTCTAGAGGTACGAGCTCAGTTGAGCGGTTATCATATTACATATGGAGGCTCTACAGTGGCGCGAGGTGATTCTGTCATTGGATTCTGCCGTTGGATTCACCGTGGAGTTAAATCTGCGTGACTGAGATCTAAGATTCGCGTGGCCGTAAGTTGGATCTGTTCTAACGGCAACTGAGTGGGCCTTATTCGCGTTTTATGGCAAAGGCCGATGCGCTGCCATCGGCTCTCTTTTCAGCGTTGACTTACTTTGACTATCGGCAAAATCAGTTGAAAACATTTTTCATTGATAAAGGGGATTTCTTACATGGAAGAACCGATTGCTCGAGAAAGGAAGAACAAAAGAGAGGTCTATTGACCGATCTACTACTACTACTAGTCCTATACTAGTAGATGCTACTCTATGGGCCGTCGCTGCCCTCGTCATCGCTGTCGTAGCTCTCGTCGGCGCTGCTGCCGGCGACCTCCTCGTCGCTACTCCCGTAGCCCTCGGCAGGGGCTTCTTCCTCGTCGTCGTCGTCGTCGTCATCCGACCCAGCGCGGAAGCGCTTTGCCGGCGGATAGTCGTCGGAGGAGTCGTCATCCTCCTCTTCCTCCTCATTGTTGGAGGAGGTGAAGTCGGCCCCGTCCCAGGAGAAGCGGTCATCCTCGCTCTCCGCCTCCAGCTCCCCATCGGCGAGGAACTGGAAATCGTCGTCTCCGCTGGTCAAGGACTTGTCATCCTCGGACCAGACGGAGGAATTGTGGTCCTCCTCGTCCCACTTCTCTGGGGCGCGGATGTCATACGCCGCCAGCGAATCCAATTCCGGTGTTGGCTCCCGAAAGGAAGAAGAGGAGGAGGAGAGAACCGATGAGGCGGAGGAGGAGGAAGAGGAAGACATGGCTACGGAGGAAGGGGGTTTTTTGTGCCGATGGCTAGTACAGAGCAAGGGGATGAAGAGGCGAACTGTTCGGCACAGTTAAATAAAAGGGGATATAGTGGAGATTTAATGCCGCAGCGGTTTCCGAGGAAGTGGTGCCAAAAAACTGTCAAATCGTGCAGAGAAGTTGAGAAGGCAAGGCATCATGATGAAGGATACTGCGACGGTTCTGTTCTGCCACGACATGACCCGACGAAGAAAAAACAGAGTGGTTTTGGAATTATCATTGCCAAAACCAGGGGGGCATGTGTTATCACAAGATTTTAACCGAATCAGAGGTGGGCCGTGATTGAGATGGGCTTAGAGAATATGCATGAAATTATTCATGAATCGGCCTTGTGTAAGAGTTTGGGCTAGATTGCCCGTGTATCTGTAAATTATAGTAGGATACGTGTCGGTTAGAAATAAGAGATAGAGTTTAGCTCGTACACGGTTGGGATTATTCCCAAGTTAGAAAGTCTGCGGACTATAAATATGTATCTAGGGTTATTGAGAAAGGAGGACGATCACGTTCACAACAAACCAATCTAGGCGCATCGCCACCCCTTGTTTCGAGGGTTTCTTCCGGGTAAGCACCATGCTGCCTAGATCGCATCTAGCGATCTAGGTAGTATCGAGTTTATTCGTTGTTCATGCGTTGCTCGTGCTGAAGCCTTGTTGATGGCGAGCAACGTAGTTATCATAGATGTGTTAGGGTTAGCATTGATTTTATCTTGATATATTCGTTTGGTTATGCTATCCCTAGATATCTAGCTGCCTTTACACCTATTTTAGGTGTAAGGGCAGCATCTTGCTTAGTCTTTGTTTAGTAGATTCGATCTGTTATGTTTGCTCCTTGTTCTTCAAGGATTAGTTTGATATCTACATAGTTAGGCCTTACAAACGGGTTGAATGATCCAGTAGCGCGTAAGGTATAGTTTGCTAATCCTAGAGAGGATATTCCGGGAATCAACTCCACGTTGGTTTTTAGGCCTTGTCTAGGGCTGGTTTATTATTATCTTTCGTGTCTTCCAGGCTCAATTACGTGTAGGACGTTCCGGTTATGTGGTGAGAACCCTAAATCGTCGTAGATCGTTTTAACTTAATATTGATCAAGCAGGACCACCATGCTATCGTAGATCCCATACGAATCATGGGTGGATCGGCTCCTTGAGCCGATTCACAGGATAACCTGAGAGCCGATCGAGGCTCGTATTTAATGTTTACGTGTATGCCATGCAGGAAACTAGTCGAAGCAATCCATCACCTTCCTGACCAGGTATAGGTCAGGTGGCACACTCTTGCACCAGCTTGGACGCGTGCCGGAGCATTGCGGGCCGTCGCCCGAGGGACCAGGGCCCACCAGCAGTCCTGGGAGCCTCTCGGCTCTACGTGTTGCCCGTCGCTGCTCGCCGGTGGGTTTTGGTGGTCAACACTACCATGATCGAAGAGATTTGGTATTGGATAATACAACATGTGCAATATTAGCCAAAACTAGCACCTCATGGCCACACATCCCATGAACAAGTGTTTATCATCCTGAGTGGCTAAGTTGCAAAAGACACACTTCTGGTTAGGAGGTAAACCCCGTTTCATGAAACGATCTGCAGTCGAAAACCGATTAATGTTTGTCAGGTTTCGATTCACGGCAAAGAGATTAGCAGGTGTAGGATCTTGTAATCACGAACCAATGGGCTAACAACCTCAAGGCACACACGATATATATAGGTTCAGTCCCTGCATAAGGATCCGGGAACGGTCCTACGTCATGTGTATATTTTATTATAGAGAGTGTGTGAGGTGATCAAATAATACAATAGGGGTATTCCATCTTAGATGCTAGCTAGAACGCATGGTGGACGGCTTCTAGGAGTCTAGCCGGTGTATTGGCTTGTTCCGGCTAGGAACAAACCTCTAGGTGGAATGAAACTAATGGGGGTGCTCTGAGAGCCTGAAATATTAACTTCCTATGAACTACTTCTCCAACTCCAGTGGGCTTTTCATCGGAGTCTTCGAACTTCTTGTGGGTGGACGATTACGTAGATGATGTTCATGTACTTTCTAAAAAGCTCCTCCTAGGCTCTAAACGGTCAAAACTCTTAGAGGGTGTCGAATGTGGTGTATGTAAAGGTGTTGGATGAGTTGCCAGAAAAGATCTCGTAGAGGATGCCCTTGCTTCTTCCTTAGGATACTCCTTTTATACTCTCGATCATGGACATCGAGGTATGGCCGAGGAGTTCTCGCCATACCAATGGTGGTGCTGGACTCCTTGGCCGCTACTTCTCCTTCTTATCAACGGCCTTCAGGAAGTCATCCACTGTAGATGATGTTGGGCGTATGGCTCGGGCCTCTAGGCATGGCAACGCCGCTCTGGAGGTTGGGATGTGACCCGGCGATGGAGTCGGTTCCTCGCCATGCCGCCTGGAA
This sequence comes from Lolium perenne, assembly GCF_019359855.2. Classification (NCBI taxonomy): domain Eukaryota; kingdom Viridiplantae; phylum Streptophyta; class Magnoliopsida; order Poales; family Poaceae; genus Lolium; species Lolium perenne. Next base: position 67,063,799 of record NC_067246.2, read on the forward strand.
GCTTGCCCCCGACGGCAGGTCATTTGTTCACATCAATCGGTATACATGTCACGCATCTCATCAAGGACTGGGATGTGGGCCCTTTCCTATTTCTAGCCGGCTATTCGGAGGGTTCCTAGCGGGTATACATGATTGGCGGCTTGGACCTTGTTCGGCCAAGGCTTCAAGAACCACATTTAACCTTAGCCAGTTACTAGAGTTTTTCCTCCTATGAGTACCCGATTACTCATGACCCCGAGACCGTTGATCAGCCAGGTGGAGGTTTTGCAGCGCAGTGGAGCTCAAGATCCCCAAATGCTGCTGGCATTCTAGCAATACCGCAGCTTGGAGTGGGCAAAGTGTGCTCTGTATACTGATTGTGCAGAGCAGGTGCCTTTCAGAACCCAAAGCACTCTTAAATTTTCCATATTCACCGTACATTTTAGAAAATCATCAAGAGTTTAGATGCATTGACATCACAGCGTTAGAGGCCAAGCACCGCCACTGACTGAGATGATGTCAACATAACGCATCCAGAGTCTCGAGTCAAACCTCAAGGCAGGACTGAGTGACAATATATTGTCTATCTAGAAGACCAATCAGCCCCCCAGAATGGCAAGGCCAACATGATCCCCTTCAAAAAAAAAGGCAAGGCCAACATATAACAAAATAAAGCACCTGTCGATTCAGTTCCGTCGGACAAAACTGAAATGAAGGCGGCTGACGTGCAGATCAAGTCAAAGGAAGTGGCTGGCAAGAACGGGCCCAAGCTGCCATCCATCTCCTGCTTGTCCTCAACTCTCATCCATGAGCTGTGTCTGTGACTCTGTGTGGCGCCCGCCAGCCAGCCGCCTTCTTAGCTGCAAATTAAAGGGATTATCTGGTTGCCGGAGTACGTAGGTCACACCTCCCTGTCGTCGGGACATGGCCGGTTCTGCCTGTCAGCTTGTTGGACTCCCCAACTGTTCACGTCGGAACAAGATCACAGCTACACTCCTTCACAAGCTCTTCTGCAGCTGGTCCAACCTGCCTAAACAACTAGCCGTTTGGTGGCCATCACGGAGAAGATCTACTGTATTTCCGTCACTACTACCTGTTTGTCTAAAATGAAGTTCAGTTATTGTGCCACGCAAAGTAACTGAATCATCGTGCTCTCTACAGTCTACACGGTAAAGATAAGTTACAAGTTTACAACTGACCTGCTGTCTAACTCTGGAAACTTGTGTGACCTGTAAGCTTCAGAACCTGAAAGTGTTATCTTGCTGCATTTTTCTTCCAACACGGATTTAAGTATAAGCACACCCACACAGAAAAATGAAATCCGTACATAACACAGGTGCTTGTGACTCAGATTACCGGTCAAAAGCTGCCGTCTTTTTCTTGAATTGGTTCAGGAGAAAGCGCGGATCGATGGATCTCTGAAGATTATAGGCATAACATAATCGGACGCATCAGGTGGGCAGGCGGCGGCCGAATGATTGTGAGCCAACGTGCAGGCCAGCAGGATTAAGGTATCCAAAGCAGCGGGAGAAGATGATGATGACGACGACGACGATGATTAATCCATCGATAGTACAACCCCTTCACATGATCTCACATGAGAGGAAGCTTGATCACGGATGCCATTAGTTGCAAGTTGCAACCTGGGAGGAGCGTTTTGTAGTGCAAGTTGCGTCGCCTGGATCGGCTAATCAGTTAGTCAAAGATTTAGCGCAGTGTCAGGATTCTTAACCGGATCAAATCGCAGTTAATAGGATGCCCTTACGTCGGGAACTCGGGATACATACACCTAATAAAAACATAACAAATCTCTTCAATGCCATATAGCCATTGCCAAACAAATATGGTTATGGAGATTCAGCTTTTCGATCAAAGACCGTGTTGCAACCCAGCTCTAATCTGTTAGCTGTGGAAATTTACGAGGTCATAAACTATGTTTCTTGCTGCTAACTGAAGGAAAATGTAAATGGATTCAGATGGAAAGGGCACGGATACTTCGATCGGAAGGGAATCATCATATTGGGCGGCACCGTGCTGCCTCACGCAATCAGCATTCAACAGGCATGTGACAGCCTGATCCCCCACTAAACTAATCATTCAGCCTTGTCAGATCAGTTTCTTTCAAATGGCACCAAGATGCGTTGTGCATATGTACTGGTCACATGCATGCGTACCGGTTCAGCAGTAGTTGTGATCAACATGCGTGATGCATCATGGCTGAGCTACTGCTATGGTGCTTCCACTTCAGTTTCCTATACCCTTCATAGGGGGGGAAATAGTCTTGGACACATCAACTATCTTTGTAAGCTTAGTTTTGGTCCAAAATGTTCAGACCGGACAAAGTTGATCCTTAGAATCGAATGGTACCAAACGTGTTTGATCCCATACCACCATAACCAAAGTGGTATGATGAGCCTAAATGTGGTTTGAATAAGAGGTAACTTGGTCAACACACGAAATTTCCAAAAAAAAAAAAAAAGGAGAAACTGTTGAATATATAAGCAAATATCCATATGAAATAATCCGTACAAGTAATTGATAAATCATGACTGCCTGGTGACCGGGTGTACACACGAAATTTCCAAAAAAAAATAAGAAGAAGGAGAAACATCAGTTCTCTTATAACGGATGAAGCCTGGTGACCGGGTGTATACGTGAGCACGCATCCAATGGTTGACACGTGTCACATCTAGCAATCCACTGTTACAATCATTGTTGGGTTAGCAAACCACATCAGCACTAACAACACTTCCAAATCACGTAGGATCCACCTTTTTGAATTCAAATAGTGGGCCAGATGCACTTTCAAATCACATAGGACCCACGCCAAGTACGCTTAGCGGTGGATAAGACAACATCAAGGCAACAGATCCAATTGACGAGAACCGGATCTCAACGCAGATCGTGTGGCATCTAGAGGGTGCTCACGTATACACCTAGTCACCAAATCCCCTCTCTCTCTTATAAAACTGGAAAAAAAATAGGGAAAACAAAAAAGCTGAAAGACCCTATATTTTGTCTAAAATGAAAGTAGAGTTAACAAATTAGATGAAAAGAAAATAGAAGTTTTATGGAAAAACTTGGAACTTTGAGGAAACTTAAAAATAATTTAGAAAATAGTATCTATTTTTACGAGTTCCTACTAATTACAAGGTTCTTCGGGATAACTGTTTACCGTTTTTATTTTCAAATATATTTCAGTTCTTCAAAGTTCCTTGAGTTTAATAACATATTTTGGCATATTTTTATTTTATTTATTTATCTGCATTCCCCTTATCCTTTTAAGTTACCTAATATTTCAAAATAATTTTTTGTGTTGATTGTGACATCACATGTGCAAACCACCATCATATCACATCTTGCATTTTGATTGAGGTCAAACACCAACTTTATCCATTAGTATTGAAAAAGAATCTCCAAATGTGTCTAATTATTACTCGGTAAACAATTGAGGGTGAACCATTTTCTAATCTCTATATGCATGGACTTCAATCACATCAGGGAAATTTCACACTAAGAACTTCGAATACGTGCAGAAATTGCCTTGTTTTAGTCGTGAGCTTCCACTTCAAGCAAATTTATAGATGTATCGTACATGATACTTCTCGAAAACTCATGAAGAGTATAGGAATATTCGTTAAAATATAATTGCTTTTATTTGTTAGTTTCCTGTAATTTCCTGGCTATTTGTGAGGGGTATATTAAGTTGACGGCTTTGTAGTAACCTGTCGAGTACAGTCTGATTCTCGCCCCCACCCACCCCCGAGCGCTAGCTGAAAAGATCTCGATCCACTTCACTTACCCTTGAATGGTTAGTTTGGAAAAAATATAACCCCAACAAAACAGGTATACCTTCAGATGGTTGATGCGCTTAAGGCACCTGGTCCCTTCCAATGGATTTGGAAATATTTTGCTCTGTCAAAGCAGAAATTCTTCTATTGGTTAATGACATAGATGAATACCAAGGAGATCATGACTAGAAAGCATTTCTATGTTGAGTATGCTAAATGTGTTTTCTGTGATCAGAACATTTTCGAAGATGTGAGGCATCTGTTTTTTTTTATGTGCCTTCACTAGAAACTTCTGGTGGAAATAGAGTCATGAATGGAATGGTGATCTACCTCTCATTGAGATGATATCAGATGGAAAACAGAGAAACTCCTTGCTGTATTTTAATGATTCTGTCATCATTGGATCATGGAGTATATGGAATCATAGAAACGGGATCATTTTTTAGCAACCTAACAGGGATATTGAAGTATGTTTTGGTATGCCCAAAAGTTACTTCTCTCAGACTATTCACGGAGCGAAACCCAGCTTATAGGAGAGGAATGCAAGACTGGTTGGATTTGTTATGAAAGATATCACTCTTTTCGTCTCTCCTTTTTCACTTTGGTTTGTCCTTGTAAATAACCCATTTATATAATGAATGTTTGGCAGTAGGGATTTTCCCTACTGTTTATGCTAAAAAAAACAATTGTATTTACATTTTTTTGTGCTAAGTTTGTTCTTATCAGTGTTCCCTGTTGTTCTACTTTAACCTGGTTTTTCATATCTATTTATTTTTTCCTTGTCTATTTCTACAAAAAAAAAACGTTTCCATGGTTATTTCTATATTTTCCCTTGTGTATTGATTGAGCTCTCAAGTCTGCGAAACTGCCTATGTGTCATCGGCCATGCCATTTTGACTTATTGAGTTGAGGGAACAAATACATCATTGTTGAAAGCTATGGCTTAAACTTGGATATTTAGCTGTTCATTGACCAAAACTAAATTCTACGAATGGTTGATGGTGGACTAATTAATATGTATGGGCTTCAATAACTTTCAAACAGAGAAACAGCTCACTTCCTATAGAAAATTGCATTGTTTTAGTGTTGTGATCTTCCACTTCAAGCAAAGTTGGCACGTCGTATATAGATACATCGTACATAACACTTCGAGAACCAAATTTACTTTATCCTGCCCGGCATCAGACTCGAACAGTGTAGCTGGCCTAAACATATTAATACGATGTAGCGTGCATAAAGATGTCGATACTAATGTGATATCCTGGTATATACAACGGATCATGATCCCAAGTGCATGAGTTGCTCTTTGGTTCACTGTACACGGTCGCTGAATTATCATTGCTGATGGGAGTTAGCGAGCATGCATCAGAGAGGAGATCCAGTGTACCTACCAGCAGACTTCAGAGCATCTCCACTCATGCCCCGGGTAGCCCCGGGGCCTCTTTTTTCCATCCGGACGGACGAAACTCGTCCAGTCACGCCCCCAGCTTCTCGTTTTCGTTCGGATTTGGGTCTAAATCCGTCCGGACTCCCCAGGCCATCCTCGGTTTCCCGGGGTGTTGCCGGAGACTCCGGATGAAGCAAATTCCGCGATCTGACCCGCGTGTCAGTGAAGATTCCATGCTCTAGTCCGCGCAAATTCCCCGGGACGGCTGGAACTTCGGCGCTCCCCAGGCCAAATTTTCCTCCAATCCGGACGAAAATTTCGCTGGATTTGGGCGTGGGTAGCCCCAACGAATGGGGATGCTCTCATAAACATTGGGGTAGAAAACTGGATAGTCATGTGCAGTTATGCGGTTTTTCTGTGTGCGAAGAACAAATGAGATCTCGCGGTTCAAATGAACATGTTATGGGGCATACATGATTTTAGTTTGTTCGACAGTTAGCACTTAGTAGCAACGATTAACGGTAATCCACTTGAGGAAAAGTAAAACGAAAAAGCAGTAAGATGATGAGTATGCTAAAACAACAGTTAGTGATCAGTAAGATGAAAGATTCCTCCATGTTACCATTTTTAAGGGGATGCGCAGCACAACTGCACAGAAGATTACTTCTTGGTTTAAAAAGCCAGGTTAATCGCACTCCCCCTTTCAAATTGAAATGAACACAATTGGTTAAGCAGCAACAATAGTGTGATGCCATCCAATCCTGGTACACCTCAAAATCAATTCAAAGACATGGAAGTCTCTTCACCAGACATCACGGTTCCTCATACAGTTCCGTCATCATATTCATCCATTCCGGAGTCACTAAAAAAACCACCAGGATAAAAATTTCGTTCAGTTACTTTCCCAGGTTACGCCGCAATGTTAGATAAAACAAGCCTTACCACTTTGACCAGTGGATTTTTGTATTTGGATTTTCTGGAAATGGTCACATACCTCGCTGTCACCTATGAAATTCTTTCTGCGCGCGGTCAAACTGAAAGCGTTAGGTGCATTTTACAAAAGGGGGACATGGAGCACTCCAAGTCCAATCAACTTCACATGCCAAGACGCATGGACTAATCCCCAAGAAACATGTTTGACCAAGCAATACCCATGCACTTTACACCTAATTGGATCGGACTAATATGCACACCCATTGAATTGGATGAGCTAAATAAGCAGCATTTTGTGGTTAACTGGAACTAAGTAAATCCCATGTAAAAAAAAACAGAACTACTGTAGTAGTAGTAAGTTCTTGACAAGATTTACATGCTCTCAAAAGACTCCTTATAAAAATCTGTACAGCTGGCGAACTAATATTTACCCTGTATCTCAACAGGCCAAGATAGGTGATCTACTCCCGTCACGCATAAAGATTGCAGCTACATTAATAAAGGATGGGCGCAAAAATAGTACGGTAAAGATTGCTGCAAATTAATACTGAAGATCATGCCATTGGGATTCAGGAGCTACCATTTACAGATTGGGGAAAGAACCTTTCTTTTCACAGTTGGACGACTGAAATTGAAGACAATAAACAGAGAAAGAAACAAAAGAAAACAAGGCGAGCCGCCACCGCCGCCGCCGCCGGTAAGTGTCTACACGGCGACCCTCTGCAGGACCCTGGAGGGCACGGCGAAGCGCGCGGAGAAGGAGCGGGAGAGGTTCTCCGGCTCGACCCAGGCGGCGCCGTCGTCGAAGTTCTGCGCGTAGCTGTAGGCGTCGTAGGGCTCCCGCGGCGCCGCCGACGGCACGCAGCCGGTGGTGCAGAGCAGTATCCTCTTCTTCTCGCGGACGATCTTCCGCCACAGGCCCCTCAGCTTGGTGCCGCACCCGCGAGACGAGGCCGCGGACGACGCCCGCCCGTACGAGGAGGCGGCGGCCTTGTCGAACTGGCCGTCGAAGTAGTAGTCGTCGTCGTCGTCGAGGTCGAAGCCGTCGCGGACGTAGCGGCGGGACATGGAGGGGGCGCAGGAGCAGGATGCCTGCCGCTGGGAGCGCTGGCCGTCGGCGCCGTCCATGGCGGGGAGAGGAGTGGGAGAGGCGGCAGTTGCAAGAATCAAGAATGGGGGGAGAGAGGTTGTGCGAGAGAGATGGGAGGCGTTGGTCGTGGGTTGTGTATATGTAGCGAGGGAGGACCGGAGAAGAGTGGCCGGTGGGTGGTTTTGCTCGTGGGTTACGATAAAATATCTTTTTAATCACGTACAAAAGTAGGAAAAAATATTGTGCTAACAACCCATATCTGACTGGATTAATCATTTTATGACGAGGCCAGAATAGCTGTCTATAGTGATCAACCAACAGCCCATAGGTGACTGGAAAATGTACTCACATAAATTTCTCTCAAATTTTCTTGGTTTCCATAGACACTAAGAAACGCATGAATGATTTATAGGTTTTGCAGATCCTGACAGGAATTTAAACTTTTAGTCTTGTGTAATTAAGAAAAAAGGAGACACCATTTACGCTAAAGCAGAGGTATTGGCACAAACTTAGAGCTAAATATGCTACTTAAATGAATTCGGTAAGACGGTAACTCAGTAACTATTAAACTTGTGAGATTAAACTTGTGAGATTAGCCTTGGCTGTTGACTCAAAAATAGGATTATACGATTTAAAACCTTTGAATTATTCTAATTAAATTTCGGGTAATCTATATTTGCATTCTAGTTGCTATACCATATCATATACCTTCTGAAGCGCCACTTCGAAATTAGATACCTTTATCCAATGAATTCATCAAAATATAATATGGATACCTTAATACGGATTCGGGAAAATTATCCTATTTGTTTATATCCCTATTTATTTGAAATACCTTTTTTCGAAATGGAAGTTCTACCCTAGTCTCTGCATCTAATTATGCACACAACTTTCTTTTATTAAAATTATTCACATGAACTGTTGTGGATATACTTCATAGGTATACCATCGACATGGTTCGATTCCGGCAAGCCCGGATGGTCCACAGATGGTGGTGATGGCATATGGCCCACCGGGCGGCCCAGTTGCTGTTGATCAAGATGGAAGATGTCCAGCCCAGGAACAAGGAGCCGGATCCTAACCGACATACGAAGGTAGCCGGATCCTAACCGACCTACTGAGGTAGCCGGATCCGAACCGACCTACTGAGGTAGTCGGATCCAAACCGACCTACTGAGGTAGCCGGATCCATGAAGACCCATGGAGGTACCCGGATCCGAAGAGGTCTATGTCAGGAGTCAGATCCGTGAAGGCCCATGAAGGAAGCCGGATCCATGACGACAAGTTAGGAATAGGTGGATCCTTGACGTACATGGCAATGTAATATTCCGTAGTTAGGCAACTTGTATTTCGGGTAGGACTCTCCATAGAAATCCTAGATCCGGGCGCCTATATAAGCCGGATCCCGGGAGCCCTAGAGGGAGATCTCGAACTAGAGACGAGACAACCACAACTCATTGTAACAACGCGAAAACGCCCAGATAATTCCAGACAAGCAGCAGTAGGGCTTGTCTTCGAGCAGGTGTTCCGAAGCTGGGTAAATCGCGTACCACCGTCCCGAGTGCTCTCCGCCCTATGGCCCCTACTTCTTTTTCCCCTCGTGAGGATCCCTCCTCCGAGGTACCGTCGAGTAGGCAACGACATGAACCTTACAAGAAAAATACAAATATTAATGTCGAGGGTACTCCTCGGCAATGGCCACCTTTTGGAGTTTAGGGTTAACAGAATCCTGCAGGCTGACATTTTATACATGTGGGTAGCAGTAAGTATATGAGTTGAATTTGGTATCCACAAGCTATACATATATGTGTGATATTATTTTACCATACCCATACCATATTCATTGCCATCCTTGGACTACCCACAATGGGAGTATCATAGGTAGTATCATGCATTTCATGCATGCAAAATGCTAATGTGACAGTACAATTAAGGATGAGAGAGAGTGTAGTATCATAGGTAGATACCGTAGCATAGCACATACTACTAGAAAAAATAATGTCAATTAAATCTTGTACACGTATTTGCATTGAGATTCTACAAAACAATTAATATATGGAGACTATGATACTAGTATATGATACCATGCATTGTGGAGATAGTAACATGTAGTAGTATCATACGCATGATATTTCTATATGATACTATGCATTGTGACTAGTCTTAGTAAGCCCTGCCACACACGGAGGGACTGCACCAAATAACACAAGCCCACAGAACTCACTATGACCTAGAACAGCTAGTTTGTGTGCGATAATTCAATTACAGTGGATGTATTATGGCATATCTCAAAATTTAAATACGTTCAGTACAACATTATGCCCAAAGAGAAAACCATAATCCGTATGGTTAGAGACACTATTGGAAAAGAGGCCTTTCGTCCCAAGCAAATGTCCCCGTTTTGAACCAAACCGGGACCAATGGGGGGCATTGGTCCCGGTTCATCATGAAAACCCTTTAGTCCCGGTTCGTTTGGACCCTTTAGTCCCCCTTCGTATTACCAACCGGGACTAAAGGGGGACTAAAGGGTTTTTTTGCCTCCCCATGCACCACCACCACCCCCCCCCCCCCCCCCCCCCGTGGATCGCCTTTTTTAACACTGTAAAATATAAAAGAAAATGATAGAAAATTCAAAAAACAAAATCTTTTCAGATTCTTGTATGTTATGCAACCTACTATTAGGGAAAATTAACAAATTTGAGTTTTCATTTTTTTGCAAAAAAGGTTTGAAAAATGGTAAAACCGCATTAACTTTTGCATACGACGTCGAAAAAAAATGTGTAATATATCAAAATCATCGTGGGAGAAAGTTACATCCGAATTCACCCGGGTTTACCATTTTAGTTTTTGCCAGAAATTCAGAATTTAATATTTTTAAATTTTTTAAAATAATAATTACATCATGCATAAAGATTACTATTACTTAACCATAAAGTTAGCCAATTTTTAGATTTTCAAATTTGGCAAAAAAATATTAAAAAATAATAAATTAAAAAAACTATTATAATACAAGTTAAAAAAATTAAAATTATGATACATGATCACAACATGTTATTACGTCATTAGTTATGTTTATTAAAATAATTATTTGTAATTTGAATAATAAATAAGTGTGACATCGACCAACATGTTAATAGGATTGATATGATACTAGTATCACAACATCTTGTGAAAGCACTTAGGCGGGATGAGAAAGGAACTTGGAAGTTAAGCGTGCTAGTGCTGGAGTAGTGGGAGGATGGGTGACCGAGCGGGAAGTTGGACCACGGGTAAGTAATTTGACTATTGATTAAGCGTAGTTAGAGATTAAGTGTAGTTAGAAAGTAAACTAGTTAAATAACTGAAATACTAGAAATTCTGAAAAAATAGAAAAAAAAAGAGGAGCGAAAAATAATTGGACATAACCAAATGGATTAAAAAAAATAACGAAATAACCTTTAGTCATGGTTCGTGTTACAAACCGGGACTAAAGGTTATTTTCCTCGACGCGCGTCAGCAACCCGCGTGGCGGGACCATTAGTCCCGGTTTGTTTTACAACCGGGACTAAAAGGGAGGACCTTTAGTCCCGCCTAATTGGTCCCGGTTTGAAAACCGGGACTAAGGGCCCAAACGAACCGGGATTACAGGCCCGTTTTCCACTAGTGAGATGTTGCGTATTTCCTAGCTTATCTTATCCATTTGCAATCACAAACGGAATGACAGATAAACCTATCCTAGCATGTCTCAATCATGAGAATTATTTGGACCCATGGCCCATATCTTGGACGTGTTGACATATTGAAGACCCCTTGATGTGGAGACGGCACCAACTGGGACAAGTAAACAAAGGAGCCGCTCTCCTCCTCTCCTGGTGGGATGACCGAACTGCAAGATGGTCCAAATGTAGCTTTCATGTAACTGGCCACATGGAAAATGCATTTTGGCTCATGGTCACATGTGGTCATTGTGGTGAATAAAGTTCCCCAAGTTAATGATTTTTCTGCTATTTTGCCTCTACCAAATTCCTTTTCCGCTACTGAAAACCCCGTGTTTTGAACACGGCCGCAATGTTTTGTCAGATACAAAATTACTATGCACCATTGGAAAAATTTGTTCGTTTTAGGGGTACCTGAGTTCTGGCACCATAATAATGGTTAAACATTATTTGTTCGTTGAAAAACATAAAGTACATTATCCATAAAGAACATAAAGTAAATTTAGCTAGCTGTGTGTTTGAGCTTCAATGCTGGTTTATCTCCCTGATGTTCATCATTGCATATCAAGTGTTCACTACTACGGAATCAAGAGAGTGGTCATGACCGCCAAGGCTAGCTCCAACTCTACCAAAAGAAAGTACTTTCTGATGGTCATGAGTCGACATGAGTCGACATTCATCGTGTAATCATTTTTGGTTTATCTGGTGTCAGTTCCTCTCTGAATGGGATTCCATGAAACCAAGCTAATTGATCCTCCTCTTGTTGCCAAGTGGCAGGTTAACTGGTTAAGCCTTCGGTTAGGCCTACCGTTTGGCAGCTTGGCTAGCTGTTCAGCTATTTGACGCTAAGAACTTGTACGCACGTATAATAATTCTCTGACGTAGACGTCTGGGCTTATGAGTGACACTCTAGCAGTTGCACAGCAGTTACAAGTTTCTCCCATTTTAGTTTGTCTACAGATTTTCCTTTTAATTTACAGAACCGTGGAAACAATCAGTTCATGGACGGGTTTGAACTTTGAAATCTTTTATTTTTCCTTGGACATGTCGAACTTTGAAATGTTGATGAGCCATGGCATGTGAAAATAACCAAAGCAAAGATAAAAATAGGGAGAAGAATAGTACTGATCAGACAGAATGCCAGATTTGAGTATTGATCGCAAGCATCGCTCCAGGCAAGTTGCTGCGAAATGGATCTGATGGTCAAACGAAGCAAGCGAGATCAGCTGTGAAACCATTCAAACTTGTTTGACTTGGAAAAAATCCTTGCAGCTTTCGAGATCATGGTTCACAAGAGGGAGCGGGGAATTAAAATTGATGGTGGCCGAGTCATGGGTCTGTCTGTTCAGACTTGCTTGTCAGACGAATCGTTCTTCCAAGGAAAATGATGTGCAACTGCCAACAGTACTAACCAACAGAATATCCACCTAGAAAATGGTACTGTGCCGACGAGTATTAAAATCTGGATTGCGGTATCATCACGACTCACAAGTGTACAAAGAAACAGGTAACGCAGAAGGCCAGAAGTGTACATGTACAGACGCCTCGATGACCATATGACGCTAGTATCTCACAGCTAAAGCCCTCAAGGGAAGGCGCAGTGACAATGTATAAACAAAATCCTAATTCTTTTCTAACCGGAGACTATCATGTCCTACCCGTGTCACGCACATGTTACCAGTGTATGGTACTACCCCTACAATGCACATTATCGTAAGGTTCATATTTATGATACCTCTACAAAACTTGAACCGTCATACAGGGAAGGTGATTTTGTGTGAAATGTTTGTGAGAGATTTGCAATAATTCAGGTTCCTCATACAAGCCAACTACCCCTTTTTATAGTATGGCTTATCTAGGACTCAATTTTTTTTTTTGGTAAAATCTATGCTCCATGGTACTACATTCTAATTTTCAGGGGTCATCAATGAGTTTAATCCAACTTGTATAGGAAATAAAACCCACAACAATTCGTACACAAGTTAGTTTCTTAATTGTAAAGATACTGGACAGTTGATTTTATGACTACAACCAAATCATGTGATGGATCAGTGAGATAGTGTTGAACTAGTAAACCAGACACAATAAAAAAAAAACATGCCCTATATACCTAAATCTTCTTGGTTCAGGGTTTTCTGTTTCCGAAGACTAGTAAAATAGGCATAGTCTCGAACCCTGAGAATTCAATGGTACATGGATATGTAAAATATAAGATTTCCGATCCTAACGGGAAAAGAAAGGGATTTTTTATAAAGGAAATATATTAATATCAAAAGATACCAATTACACCCAACAATGCAACACCCTAATAGCAGTACGGACGCACACAGCGAAAAAAGAGAAAAGAAAATTAAGAAATAAAAGTCCCGCCACAATATCCCAAGTCTAGTAACAGCAATACATAGTGCACCAGCGCCGTCATCGCCCGATCAAAGATCTTAGGTTTTCAGCCTGAAGATAGTCCTCGCTCTCAAAACAATGCCTCCAACAAGGTCATTGTCAGGCACAACCAGTTAAGGCCATGCCTTGGGTTTTCACCCTGAAAGGTAAGACCCTGAACTTCACTGGTGTTTCCGCCCCCACTTTCATACCACTGCTACGAATTCCGGAACACCAAGCAAGTTCCTCAAAATCGCGAAGACTTGGACCTTCTTCAGCTAATCCCCCAATCCCTCACTCATGATATTATATGCTTCTGACTTCACCATGGACCAAAAGTCTCTTGATGTCAACACAGAACAAAGCTTCACGCCGCTCCCACCGGAACCAAATGGTCGGAATAAAAGCATGGGTGTGCACGACCGAATACCATCCAAACATGTGAACTACAGGCAAAAGATGCATTGTTCCATTCGCTATCGAAGCCTTCCGGAACTCATCACTCCGGCTAGATGAAGAAAGATCGGCATCCGGAACGCCTTCATCTTCGCGAAAGAAGAGCCCTAGGACCACCACAATGAAAGCCGGAACGGACGACCCCCACAACGCCGCCATGACTGGGAACCACGGTCCATCTTCCTCCTCCAACCCGGCTGATGGAGGCCGGTAGCCATCAGGATAGCGGCTACGCATGCCCACGACGCAGAGACGGCCGGCTGCTGCCCGCTAGGATAGCCTGGCCGAGCCTCATTGTCGCTGCCTCGCGACCATGTACCTTGCCACCGCCGCCCGGTCCCGCTGCCGCCCTTCAGCCCCATCGAGTTCTGCCACACCACCGCGTCCCCCGCCATGATCTAGGTGATGTAGCCGAAGGCCACCGCCACCAGACCCGCCGTCCACCGTCGCCACCCCTGAAAGATCTTGCCTCCGCGCGAAGGGGAGTCCTTGGGCGCACCACCACCGCCCTGCCTTTGGCAACCGGGCGCGGCCGCCACCGCCGACCCCGACGGTGGCAGCGGCCGGGAAGAGGAAGATCAACTGCCTTTTTCTAGGGTTTGGGTCGTCACCCGGAGCCGCCTCGCGCGAGATGACCCGGGGCGAAGATCGGGTGGGGAGGGAGGAGAGGGGGAGGGAGGGGACGGTGGTGGAGGGTGGAGGGGCGGCGGTGCAGGGAGGGATCGGGTGGGGAGGGAGGCGGCGGCGCAGCGGTTTTAAAATGGAAGATAATTTCACCTTCCACCTCTGCACAAACTAGGGATGCACACATCCATTTGGCATGAGTACTAAGATTTTTAATCTTGGTTAAGATTAAAGCATAGTCCCCAAGATAAATTGCATGAGTAACGGGACCAGCCCGGGCCTTAAGTATAAATAGGAACCTTAATTCGCGTTCGTGAGGATTTGAAGTCAGGTGCTGGGTTTGTCCATCCACTTCCTAAACCAGTTGAGCTAGGCTCACTTCCCAATTTAAGATGGGGAGAATCTCACTTCCCGGCATCTACACCAATTAGGGATGCACACAACCATTTGGCATGAGTACTAATATTTTTAATCTTAGTTAAGATTGCAGCATAGTACTTAATATAAATTGCACGAGTACCAGGACCAGCCCAGACTGTAAGTATAAATAGGAACCTTAATTCGTGTCCGTGAGGATTTAAACTCAGGTATGTGTTTGTCCATCCACTTCCCCAACCAGTTGAGCTAGGCTCACTTCCCTAGTCTCACTTCCCTAATGGGAAAGGAAAGGGAGTAGATACCCAATATGATTCTTGGAGGAAGTTTGGTAATGGTCTTGATCTTCTATGCTCTTTTTATGTGTTCTTAGTTCTATCTTGATTCGTTTAAACAAGAATCCAAACAGAAGTCAAAATAATTAGACAATTGAGATGACACTCTGCTTACAAGCTGGCATATAAGAGAAAATTAAAGCAAAAAATATATAATCAGACGAAAATGTATGAAGGGAAATTCAAGTATATGGCAGTCCCGAACATCAAACAATTTATTAACGTTCGCGAAGTAATCAAGAAAGCATGCATTTTTCACTATTGATGAACGTTGCTGCATCATCACTGAATAGCTTTTCCCAAGGTCATAGAAGATGCCAGATTTAACTATTGATGCAAGCATCGCATGTAGTGCAAATCTCTAGCAAACTTTTTGAAAAGATCCGATGGTCAAGCCTCAAGCAAGATCAGTTGTGAAATGCTTGGAACTTGATTGACTTGAACATTTCTTAGTAGCTTTTAAGAGAAAAGAAAATCAAATAGAGTGTGGTGAGTACATGTGTCAGTCTGTTCAACCTTGTTAGTCGGAAAAATCATTCGTTAATTTCTCCCCAAAAAATGGATGTGCAACTGCCAACAGTATCATAAATAAATTTCCAGCTAGAAAAAGGCTGGTCATGTCTCTGACAAATATTAATTCTGGATTGCGATATGGTCACTAGTGTACAAAGAAACACACATCGCAGAAGACAACAAGCATACATGTACACCCACTACAGGTACAAGTCTACTCCATGACGACAAAGGTAGGAATGGCATAGTGGCTTCAGGCCATTTTCTGAGCAAACGTGCTATGAATGAGAAAGCCAGTCAGCTTTACGTACAAAAAATAAAATACAAAGTTTCAATAAATATGTTTGTTTGTGAAACAATCGGCACAGTACAAGGGTGCAAGGAACACAGTAAGCAGCCGAGCAGATTATGGACAATCTCAAAACGACAGAACCATCGCGAGTAGCGATCTGTAATTAAAAGATCAAGTGACTAAGATAGGTCATTAAATAATTATTATCTACACAAGCAGCTTCAACAAGCCCAGTAATCACTTCGGTTGAAGCAGGAAGCCAATGATGATCTCTTATTAGTTCCTCGTCTTTACATGATCTATAACTTCAGGTCTTCCCTCTGGTAAATCAGAGCATTACGAAACAGAGAAGTTGGGGAATGCGTCCAAGCTGTTTGCTAGCAAGCCGCTGAGACCTAAACTGTCAGTTCCATTTATAAGCCTAGAGCAAAATGCCCCAAGCTCTGGCTCACCGGTGGATTCAGGCTGAAAGCGAGCAGGTAACCATGTATAAGAATTCAACAGCCAGAAGAGAAAGCAAAACAAAGATCTCAAATATATCAACGTTTCTTAGAAGCCCTGACTTGTACCATTGAGACATCTGGTTTCACATTCTCATTATTGCCAAAGCATGGTACCGGAGGTCTTGGTTCCTCTTTCCTGCCTTCAGTACAGCATTGCTGCAGAAAGAGAAGGTGATAAACAACGCATATTGTGTCTGCAAAACAGAACATTAGAAGAGCAAAGGAAATAGCACCTACCTGATCACCATCTGCATCAGATTCAGGGATTGCACCCAGAATAGATGAGGCAAGAGCACTACTGTTGCTAGGAGCTGACAAGGGTCCCCTGACTGAAGTTTGCTTCCGGGAAGGAAATGCATGACAAGTTTCTTCTGCATCCCAAAAGGATGGATTTGACACCTTCGGTTGGTTAGTTGTTTGCTGTTGTCGAATCAAGGAGGCAATAGCAGCATCAAATGAGTCACATGTAGCAGGAAGCTGCTGAAGAATCGAGTTACTTTGTGAAGGTGGTTGTTTGCTGTCTTGAGAGGGTACAACTTCCGATAACAGTGCTCCGAAACTGATATTGGATATGCAGTCAATCCATGAAAGTGGTGTCACTTTGCTTTGGTTGTCCTAATTTCAGAACATACAAAGAAGATTAGGTCTCAGGTACAAATGGCATCATTGTTCCAAGAAAAATGTGACATTGCATACTCACCGACACAGTCTGTTCTGGAGTAGACTCAACGGATGGTCTGGCAAAATTAGCTGGAAACTCACTCAAATTAACCATTTGTTCTTGCTGACTGAAAGGGGGATCTGAAGGCCTGTCAACAATAGTCTTTTCTGCAGAGTGCACTGATGGCAAAGATGCTACGCTGCTTTGTTGCTTCAAAATAGGTTCAAACCATCCATACCTAAAGCAAGAAGAAACAATAATTAGCTGACAATTCATATACTCAGTTTATTTTTTTTCAGCAAAATAGTAAACATTTCAGGAAAATACGCCCACCAATTTTCATAATATACTATTTGACTTGACAATCTCCAAAACTGAACCACCATTGTGATTTATTTTAAGTATGTTAATAAATAGAAAACTATGATCATAAGAAAGGACGCATTTATATATTGGTGCGAAATCGAAATTAACCATTTCTGGGTAAGAAATTGAACCTTAATCGAAATGTTGAAGGGGTGCCAACAGCAGCATAAACATCACCAGCTGTGCAAGAATCCTTAAGAGTCCATTTTTCACTGTCAGCAATGCTATCCAGTCTAGCACTGTAAGGGAAGAGCATGAGGTCGCCTTTTGCGCAACTTGAACGGCCCCATTTTGTGTTCAGGTGTTGCACAATTGAGGACACCTTCTTTCGAGGAGCCAAAGTTAACTCCAGGTAAGGATTGTGATTTTCCTGTTACATTAAGTGGTCTAATAAACCATACGAAGGGATAAAGAGAAGGTGAACTTGAAAGAGTATTTCTAAAAATCTCCTGCAAAAATCTGAGATAATCACCTGCTGTAGAATAGTTTGAATCGCCTCATCTATTGGGAAAAACTGAAGCTTCATCTTTCCAGAATGATTTGGCAGCTTAGCCAATAGGTTTGTCGAATTGCTAAATGGTTCCACCATAAAGCTGCCACCCTTCAACTGAATCTTAGTGCCAATAGTCTTACTGCCAGTATGTGATTGAGCATCTCCCCTTATGCATTTTGGCACAACATTGCCTGAAAAAGTAATTTCTTATTTGAGCATCCTGTTACTCGTGGAAACCCAGACATATGGCTAAGCGACAGACAGAGACATATCGTTGTTTCAGTTCAACTATAACTACTAGCAAGCACTTATTTTCCTACTTTGACAGTTGATTTATCTGCAATGAAATTCAGTAAAAATGTAAAAGCAGTAGGAAATAGGACAACAAAACATCACCTGATGATTTGGTAGAATATTTGCCTGGCTTCAGGCACTGGATCTTATTGCCAGGCTTGGCTTTTGCGTCTGCATCCGTTGGTTTACCGTGCTGCTGAGGAGCTTTCATGATTTTCTGATACTATTGATCTTGCCCTAGGAAAATTCTGCCTTTCCTGCAGTTAATAAATTGGGCCACCAGTTATGAATCTGCCTGTAGATTCTAGCTTCTAATAACTCTTCTCTGTTTGGGAAAAGGTGATTATATGATGTGCAGAAAGTTTTTCCCTAAAGATGATGCACGTTTTGGCTCAAATCATAAAATTGGCAAGTAACATGATCCAAATGGTAGGAAGTAAGGACGTTTTAGTTGATTTAACAAGAATTCAATTCTTTCCAGTGCAGGGAGTAAGCAATTTCAAATCTGATTTAAACAAGAATTCAATTCTGTCGAGTGCAGGGAGTAGGCAATTTTAAATCTGATTTAAACAAGAATTCAATTCTGTCCAGTGCAGGGAGTAGGCAATTTCAAATCTGATTCAAACAAGAATTAGGTGTACATTACATTCGTAACAGATGGGCACAAGTCGCAAGTAAACATGAGATAGATAACCCACTGATTATATGATGTGCGACAAGTTTTCCATGAAAGATGATGCATGCACGTTTTGGGTCGAATCATAAAATTGGCAAGTCACATGTCAAACTAAATCCAGATGCTAGGAAGTAAGGACGTTTTAGTTTGATTTAACAGGAATTCTATACTGTCCAGTGCAGGGAGTAAGCAATTTCAAATCTGATTTAAACAAGAATTAGGTGTGCATTGCATTTGTAATAGATGAGCACAAGTAGCAAGTAAAGGCGAGATAGGACACTGATTTCCCTATTTACGCCAACAGAATGATCAGTATATGTTGAAGTTCTGTAAAAACACCTGAGTTCACGGTTCAGCAGGTTCAGAATTAGGTGTGCATTGCATTTGTAATAGATGAGCACAAGTATAGCAAGTAAAGGCGAGATAGGACACCGATTTCCCTATTTACGCCAACAGAATGATCAGTATATGTTCCAGTTTTACTAACACGCACTTGACTTCACCATTCAGCAGGTTCAGAATTTTGTTGATGATGATAAACCAAGGAACAAACCCTAACTGCAATTGCTACCAGCCGCCCGGTGGCTGTGGATCTCCCCCAAACCAACCGCGGATTCGAGAGCGGAACCGCAAACCCTAACCGACGAATTCTACCCGCTCCACCTCTAAACATTTCAGAATCCTCAAACCCGCACGAATTCTACTCTACCCAACCACACACACGGCGAGCGGGCGGAGGAAGGCGTACCTGAGCTCGAAACCCTAGATCTCGGCGACGGCGACGGCCCAGGGGGGCGAAACCCTAGCTCCCGCGACGGATCCGCCGGCGACGAGCCGGCCACCGGGCAGGGGGGCGAAGGCGAGCGCGCGGCCCTGGGACGCGGGGAGCAGGCGGCGGGCGAACGGTGGCCGGCCCGGGTTCCAGACGGGCTCGGCGAGCTCCCCGGCGTGGGGCGACGAGCGGGAGGAGGAGGAAGAAGAGACGACGAAAATTTGTTCTGGGGAAATCGAAATTTTGCCGCCTGCTTGCGCTCTGTGGAAGTGGGGGATATCAGAATACGGAATACACACTCTTTTTTTATTTTTATGACGGCGTATTTGTAGTCGTGAACCGTGATGGGCCTAACGGGCCTCGTGGTGATACGGACTAATGGGCCTGGCGGCCCATTTGGCGCAACGTCGCCCGGCCCAGGGACCCACCAGCGGCCGCATGACGACACCAGCGCCAGTTCGCCAACACCAGCAGTGCCTTGGCTTCCGCCTCTGCTCCGGCGAGAGTTTCCACTTCCGGAAGGTTCTCTTCCAGATGGACGCGGCGCGTGACGAGGGGAAGAAGCGGAGCGCGAAGGAGGAGGCGGAGGCGGAGGTGCACCAGGCGTTCCGGCGCGCCGCCAACGCGCTCTCGCAGTTGTACGCGCAGGGCGTCGCCAGCCAGAAGGCCAACTTCCGCGACGGCGAGCGCAGCGCCATGGTGCGTCAACTCAACCCCCTCCCTCCCTCCAATGGCTATCTTTCTTTCGCTGCCTGCCCGTTTGATCGGTTGTTTGGCTCGGAACTGTCGTCTTGGCCCAGTTCTTGAGTCTGTCCGGTCAATGGCGAATTGCGCGGGGATTACATGGTGATGCGTTCTACCCTGTAGTTTTTTGGAGTTGCCGGTGGTTTAGGATTGGGAATCTTTCGTTGGTTACTGAATTTTGTCGAGAATTCTTGGTGGGATTTTGGGGCTTCTTGGCTGAAGCATGTCAGCTGTTCGTGGAAATTCGGTGTGTATGTCTTGGTACTTCTTCAATGATGGTCATATACTGTTGTTTGGCACCAATGGACCTGAAGGGAATGGAGGCGGTGGAGAATTAACAGCTACTACAGAATATTACCTGTGCCGCTCTGCATCAACACCGCCAATTTTTCTGCCTGCCGGTGATCTCTATGCTAAGAATTGCGTCTCTGGTACTGCCCGGGTTCCTGGTTCTTGGTCAATGGCCCTGAGTTCTTTGTGGTCGCCAGTTGGACAGGATTCGGAAATTTTCTCTGCAAGTGGAAAGTTCTTGGTACGTAGGTGGTGGAATTCGGTGCGTTCTTGGGTGATGCATGCCACCTGTTCGTGGAAATTCGTTGTGTATCAAGAAAACGGGATAGAGAAAAATACACATCTTGATGCTTTGCAAAGATCGTGTGCTAGCAGTAGAGCTGAAGTTGGATGTGGGTTTTGTGGAGTGTTGAGTTGCAACAGAGCACAAGTATCGACATGGCCAAAGTTTCCTGGGGAGATCTACATGCGACGAAGGGGCAGTTTGGTTGGGGATGTCGAACCACGCTATGTTTCTTTGGATGTTGTGGAATATTTCAGTGAAATATGTTTCTTTGGATGTTGTGGAATATTTCAGTGAAATATGTTTCTTTGGATGTTGTGGAATGCTTCGGGGAAATATGTTTCTTTGGATGTTGTGCAATGTTTCGGGGAAATATATTGTTTGTCTGTTGTGGAAATATGTTTCTTTGGATGCTGTCGAATGTATCGGGGAAATATATTATTTTGGATGCTGTCGAATGTTTTGGGGAAATATGTTTCTTTCGATTTTGAGCAATGTTTCGGGGAAATACATTTCTTTGGATGTTGTGGAACGTTCCGGGGAATATGTTCATAATGTTGCTTTCGAAGTGGGTTAAGAGTGCACAGAACAATGCTTGCCGAATTATACATGAGTGGCTTGAATGAGTAAATGTCCTTGTGATGTTCTGCTATGCAATTCGATTTCAGATATATTGTTCCAAGAAGTAATTCATGCCTATGTCGTAGCGCCATGTAAGTCATAGGTATCAACTGTTGAAATCATCATTTGTGTTCTTCATTGTATCCACAAAACTAGACCTACAGGGGGAGGAAACCCTGTGGTATTTAATTAAGGGAATGGTGATGGTCGAACTCTTCATTGTATCGACACATACTGTTAGCTGATATTTTACTTCAATTGAATTGTGCAGGAGACTGTGCTTCAGTGGATATCCAGTCAGCATGAAGAAGCATCAGTGTCTGCTGCTGATGTACTCGCCTACGTGCAGGTCATCGAACAACTTGTCTCAGCCAATTCTTGTAAAATTGAAACTCTATTTCACATATTATGTCAATATCTTGTGTCTAAAACCTATCCATGAAGATGGCCAAGGTGCTTAACTTTAGAGGATTTTTATTTCCTGTTGGTTCAAAATAAGATACTATACTATCATCACAAAATAGATTATTTGTCTATTGAAATGCCAAAGCTTCTGGTACAGAAACAGGCACCAACTCGAGGCTACGTTCAAAAGTGATGTTTACCGCTTTATATCCCTGTGGCTCTTTCTGTTGTTATGTCAGTATCTGACCCAAATCCTTGATGCTTCTTTTCTCCACACAGGATGAGATCGAGCGCAGAGGGGGCATGGCAGGGTCTCCTCAGCATTCAAGTCCACAGCCAGCAAATGATTCCCCTTCTGCAGATATCCAAACTAACACCTCCCCCTTCGGAAATGTGGCGGCTGCACTTGACTCTCACCAGTGGCAAACTGATCAAACAAGAACTGCAAGCATCTCAAATGCTTTCCCCAGCCCTTTGCAGCAAAACTTCCAAGCGTTTCATCCTGTTCAGTGTTCAGGATATGGCCCGGATGACTCCCCGTCAGCTGGAGATAGAGATCGGAGCAGCCACTCTCCCGAGAACCAGGACTTGGTGCAAGGCGATTCGTCCGGGAACTCTTCGGATATGGATCATGATACTCATTGAAGCTGTGAACCAGATGAAAGGTGGTAACTTGTTTGTCTAGTTCCTTTGAAGCCTTTTTCTCCAGGACACAGTTCCTTTGGAGCCTTGGATATCAAATCATGGTTTGCTGGGGGAAGTCCCCCATGGTTGGTGCTTCCCTCCAGGACTTGCTTGCCTCCGTGCAAAGCTCAGCTGCGATTGCTGTGAGACCATTGTCTCCGCTATCCTGGGACCTTGTAAATGACAGACAGAACCAATCTTTGCAGTCCTTTCTGTCGACTTGCGGAATGAGCTCACCTGCTGTCCATGTTACTGATTAGAAGATAGGATCAGGAGAACTGTCCAGGCATAATTGTGCCTGCATTGTCAGTTCCTTTTCCTGTGCATACTAGATGACCATTGTCTGGTTAACAGGGATCAATTTCGCTGTGGTTTTGCATATTAGTTACTGATATCATTGGTATGTTCTCTGTGTATCTGTAAAAGATTCTTTAGCGCAGAAAGAGAGAGCGGATTGTTTCATTCTTTTTTCTGTAAAGTTTGTTGTTTGAACATCTCTAGCTTGTAATACACAATAAAGTTTTGTATGGGTTACCAGATATTTTTGTCAGGTTTTGGATCTGTATTCTGTAGACATGATTGTTTTGTGTTGACATGATCGTGCAACGAAGTGGTCGGCCTTGGCACTGTAGATTAAAGTCTGGCCTTTAACCATTGTGGCGCGAGAAAAACAACTGCCCAGGCAACATATGATTATTAACAGGCAGATTTAGTTGGAAGCTCTGCAGATAAGCATGTATCTTACATGACGAAAAATGATATGTCTTCATTTACCATAGTGTACATCTTTCGGCTACAGAAATACAAGTTACAGCACAAGCAGTTCAATATGCTTGAACATCTAATGTCAGATTAAAAGTTAAATCACACAGTGGGAGCAAGCTCCGTATGACTGGGTCAACTAATATACATCAGTTTTAAATCACATAATGGGGGCAGACTGGGAAGTCATCCTTGAGCAAGGGATTAGCCATCCTGCTCGCTGACCATGCAGCAACTGCTCGCGCTAACTGTCAAGTGTCGCCGATGTCAGCTTCAAATATGGCTGTGTCAGCAAGGAAGGGGGCATCCGAGTTCGTTAGCCGCTGCAGTGAGAAAGGCAAGCGTCATCCCGGTGGCCTGACGGTTGTGGGCTTCCCACTCTATGCATCTCTCGACGTCCGCTTGCCAGTTGGTCATACTTGCTGCCGCGCACCGGTAACTTGGGCTTTGGATGCCGTTCCGCTGCTCTCCTTGAATTATCTTGGTGGAACTTATTGGTCCACTGTTCAAGATGTCGCGAAGGACGGACATGCTGAGCGCCCGTACATGTGCACTAGGGTGGGAAAGGCATCGGATGGTAGGTGATAGCCGGCACTGTAAATCACATTGAGTTAGCATTTTGAAAGGTGGCTATGTTTCTGGTGAAGAGATGTGAGTTACAAGGAGATGACATACCTTCAGCAGATTCGAGAGGCCATCAGCAACTGCTACACCTGGATCTCCCCATTCAACGATGAGATGAATGGCTCTGGCGGTTACTTCCAGAAGCTGTATATATTCAACCATAGGACGACCATCATCAGCACATGCATCTTTTCAAAGCAAGAAAATGGATGAAATGTAGCTCTGATGACAGCTATATTGTTCTGACAGCAAGTACTGTAGGTTACATGTTCCACTCTTGAAGAAAGTTTGTGAATGGATGTTACCTCCAATTGAGGCAAGGTACAAGCTTCACCATCAACAAGCATCCCATCCGTGGCACGGAGCAGAAGGTCTGAAGCGCTCGCAAGAATTATCAGTGCTTCTGGGCTATCATGGTTCCTCATAAGCTCAGCTATCAGTTTCACTATTCGCTGGTTGACTCTCCACATCTTCTGACCTTGCTCATCATCTCGAGCAATCCAGGGCTGCAAGTCCTTCTCAGCCTGCATACAGGAGCCCATAAATATGACAGGAAATATGATGCATGTCATGAAGGCAATGAAGTCAATGTATGTTCCCAACGTGAGAAATGAACAACAGAAACAAAGCAAAAAAATTAAAAAATAATTATTATGACCAAATGTTTGAATACAGCAGAAATATTTACCTGCAGGACAATAGCAGTTGAAGCCTTGGCCGGTGAAGCTGAAACAACATCACAAAGCGCATCTGCAACCTATACATTAAAAGATGTGAAAATGTACAGTTAATAAGAATGCTACCAGAAATAAAAATATCTCCATAGGATTACTGTGTTATGACTAGCATGTGTAATCATACCTTTCTCCAACCCTGATGAGCTGATGTACTCTCTGCAGACATCTGTGTTTCGGGAGATGCAATAAGCTTATGCCACAGCAACGAGACAACAGAAAAGCATAGTTCCTGCTTTTCTGACATTACAGTTCTTAGGAGAGTTTGAGAACCTCCATAACCCCCGTTCCTGTCCATGGTAAGGAAGTTTGCCAAATCAGATGCTTCCGCCTGTAAAGTTGCAGTAGCTTTCCCCGATGTACTTGCAACGTTACCATTTCTCCTAGCCTGTTCTGCACATTTCATGAGTGGTCTTGAAAAACCATTTTTCTTACTCTTCTTCTCCAAGTTCCCATAATCCGATGAGCTGGTATTGCTTTCCTCAATGTGGTGTTGATCATCTTTCTTTACTGCTGTAAGGTTCAGGTGAGCTTCCAAAGGCTCAGCTTTGTTCACGATGGATGACACAGTTTTACCATGCAAGTCGATCAGATGGTAAAGCGATGATGCCCTGGTAGAAATCTCAGCATCCCACTTACATCGCTTCAGTGCAGATAGTGCATTTAGGCATGGCCTCGACCTACGGAATAACTCAGAAACATGAGCAGCAACCATTGCTGCTGCAACTATCTCATTTGAACTATAGCTCCAGGAGGTACCAACTGATGATGGCTTCAAGGAGAAAAGAGCTTCCAGGATGCCAAGAATTCTACGAGTATGGAGAATCGCTGAGTTAACGCTATTGTGTAGCTCATTACTGATCCCATTGGTTTTTCCAGGCATGGTAATCTTTATAGAGTCTTTTATGTTTGTCTTCGTAACATTCTTGCAAAGTATAGGGAACAGCTGAAGCTCACAAGATAAAGCACAAACAGCAGCCAGCACATACGAGTCAAAGGTACCAACAGGCCCTTGTTTCTTCTTGCATCTGTTTCTTCCATTGGTTAATTTTGAGTCCTCAGTGGACTCCTCAGAAGAATGGTTCTCACTGCCTGTAGGTCTTTTGCTGCCCCCCGGCAGAGCTTGATGACTGACTGAGACAGTCAATACTACAAACAATAACCGCGAAGCAAGGTTCATTGAGGCACATGATTCAACAAAGAGTGAATGTATCATCGTACGGAGTTCAGCAACAGCAAGGCTCTTAGATGGACTTCTTGGTTTTTTGGATGGTTCGGTTTCCGAAGGGAAAGTTCTCCTGAGTATAGCTTCAACAGTTGCCACAAATATTCTCATAAGGCATGCTTCAGATGGACTTCCACGAGGTAGATACTCAAATACTTTCAACAGTGGCAAATATAGGCTCCATGATAAAGTAGGTGGCTGAAGCGGAGCAGCTACAACAATTTCAGGCAAATCGACTGCTGATGAATTCAGAGGTAACAAACCATAGGCAGCTTCCCAGATGGTACATATTCTCCACTCAACATCAGGACCATGAGCGCACAGCAAGGAAGCAATGCCTTGTGCAGTAGCATCAATAGTGGTTTCAGATGCAGGAATCTCCAGCTGTGGATAATTCAAGGAGCAAGCAGGTAAATTAGCCATGCAAACAAAAGGCATAAATCAGTTAACGCTATAGTTAAAATGTGGATTCCCACGTGTAAAGGTGTAATTAAGACAATTGAGGAATTTGCAACTTTCGTGCGATTGTTCTACCAGTATTTATCATACTTAACTTATTTCATGATCATCCTATACAAGCAAGTGTACAAATATGACCAAATGTTGCAGTTTTCTATTCAGAAATAGAAGTTAACTGCATGTGTTATCATCTTTCTGTTGTAACGTTTTAGCTCATGTAATGTAGTCATTTGATTTGCAACTAACACTGCCTACATAAGTGTATCATACGGTGTCCTGAACTTCATAACGCAGGGTAGGCCCCAGAAAAAGCTAACTGTGCTTTCAGTTATTAACTTAAGGGAAAACGAACACCTGAAATAAAAATTAGCAAGACGCAAAAACTACTGCATACCTGTCTTTTGTATGATGATACATAGCCACCTAGTGGTTCATGCTGCACAACTCCTTCGGCATGTCTTAGTGGAGGAAAAAGCAACGTTGGTTGGGATAGTATACGAAATAGCAAGGCAGCGGCCGTATCAGCAGCCATACCAGCTCTCATAGACATTGCAGTTCCGATTGCACGCAAGAAATGAAGATGCAGCCAATTTTTCGGAAGCTGAACAGAAAAATGAAGTTGTCAAAGTTAATAAAGTTGCACAACCCTACATGTGGATATGGAAATTCTGTGTCGTAGGGCATCATGATAACCCTAATAACACTGAAACAACAGCCTGAGTGCATAATGTTGCTATACCCGCATGCCAGTAGCATAATCTTCGGCTGCTCGAAGGAGTTCAACAAGCTGTACTGCTGCATCAAGTGCATCTGGAGCCCATGAAGGCGGTGCTTCAAGAAGACCAAAGAGCAACCTTTGTGTAGCACTTGGAGTAGCAATTGCGTAGTATCTAGACAGGAGAGTGACATGTTTAGAATAATCTTGAAAGCAGACTTGGTATAAATTTTGTATAGGAGCTATACCTGTGAAACAAGCGAGCGTATGGTTCAAGAGGGGGCAACCCTGCCACCAAATGCTCATCCAAGGGCGTTGTCGGTGGAGGTAGCAGAAGCGCAGGAACAGCTGCTGCGGTTAAGTTTGCTGTCTCGTAACGAGCTACTTCCTCGTCACAGACACTTAAGATGACTCCAGCTCCATTGGCAACAGCCCATCTAGGGGTGGATGGCATAAGTTGTGGATGCTTACCAGCTCCCCGGCTGTAAGCTACATCACAAATACATATTATCAGATATTTTCTTATTCAAGGAAAATATTATAAGAAATTTGTGCTGATAATAAGAATTAGCATCAGATGCAAGAACAAAAGGTGTTCACCCTGGGAAACCCCTCGTATCTTTAAGCCATGTGCAATTTCAACATAACAGTAACAGACTGGATGTGAATTCAAATTAATTTTCAAACAATTCATGTCTAAGAATTCAACTACGTAAACATGTGCTCTTGGAAAAAAGGACCATGCAAATGTAGCATGACTTCAAACCAGTCCTTAGTAAGTAAATACAGCAAAAGGACTAACACTGCACTATTCACTAGGAGCTGCATATGATTAGTTATCAAAAAAAAAAATAGGCTGCTTAATTACTAACCAGTTGTTGGAGGCTTCAGTTCTCCACCAGCTGCGTATTTTCCCATGACTCCACCACACCTGATGTGTTTGAAACGAAGCAGAGAGTAATCAGCTCACATTACAAAGCAAAGACTATCATAGTCACATTCCATAAGAAAAAGGTAAAAGGAAATTTTAGCCAGCAGGAAATAAAATACGGAAATTATTACTCACCATCTAAAATAGTCACTTCTAATGCCCAAAGGTGCATTTAACAAAATGTCTGTGATCCAAGGAGATAATGGCCTCAATGGCTTCCGTTCAGGTTCATTTTCTGGAGAGCTATTAGCTTTGTCATGTAAGGAATAACTTGTTGTGGCCTGGTCGGAGGTGTCGTTACATTCTGCAACTTTGAAGATTGGCCTATTGTAGTGAGTAAGAACTCTAAGAATTTCTCCACACGCCAAAGCCCACTGCTCTGAATACTCTTTCTGCAGCCGAAAATGCACTCTATGAGCAACTGCACTTGAACAAGCATCAAACAAGAGAATTCAAGATAAGCAGGAAAGTAAGGGCCTCACCTCAGCAGTTTGGGTAAATAAAGAGATGAAAGAATTGAATGGGGAACCATGTCTATCATAACTCAGGGACCCATCTATGATGCGTGAAAGAATTGGATGTACAACTGCATGACCATGCTCGGGGTGATGGAGAACAAAGGTTGCTGGTAACGAGGAAAAAGGTGTGTTAGTTTCTTTCTTCAAATGCCTGTAGTGTAACATATAGCTATGAGAAGTTCATGTATTACCTAATACTTCATCTACCAAGCGTTTTTCTTTCGATGGATAGTAACTTTGGATGAGCTGCACACAAGCAAGAAAAATGGTCTAAAAGTTAATACACTTGATAAAGATTTACCACAAAAAGTAGTGAACTGTGCTAGGAGAGAGAGTACCTGAGCTACATCCTCCGGGAATTGCTCACTGTCAGATGTAAACTGACCAAAGTACTCAACGTAGGCCAAAGTTTGTGCCTTCAAACAGAGAACACGAAAGAAGTGTCTCATTAACATCAGGTGTCTCCTAAGCTACAGCATACATAACGTAATTCAACTATCAGTATGGTACCTGTTTCTGCTGTGCATC
Organism: Lolium perenne; assembly: GCF_019359855.2. NCBI lineage: Eukaryota > Viridiplantae > Streptophyta > Magnoliopsida > Poales > Poaceae > Lolium > Lolium perenne. The sequence continues at coordinate 67,092,937 of NC_067246.2, forward strand.
GTGTGGCGGGGGCCAGAATAGTGAAGAGAACTGGAGCCCATCGATCCACTTCCCATTTGAGACAGACATACTTAGTAGTTTAAGATCCTGCTCAAGAAACTAGAGGGAAACTCTCAGTAAGTAAGAAAATGGAAAATCTGCTCTGCAATAAGAGCGTCTCTACTCAATAACAAGCTGAAATTGCCTCAGTATATCCATCTATTCCATGTCCTATTCTTCTTATAAGCTACTTGTCTTGGAACCAAAAAGAAAAACTGGATTTCATCAATCACCCCCCACAAAGGGGGTTTCGTCGAAGTGCAAATTTTTGGTTCCCGAGCTCCAGTGAGCCAGTGAGCTGGGGATTTTTAAAAAAAAAATGCTATATAGAAGTTTCAACCATTCTCATATAAATAAATAAAAAATGTGTCTTCTTTCAAAAGACGAGTCAAAACATGTAGTTTCTCTTAGAAGAACACAGACACGGCACAGAAGCAACACAGCCACCATAGGCGGCGCATACCACAAATCAGAACAAAATAAAAACCTGAGGTTATACCATAAAAAGAAGAAACCAGAAGAAAGATAAGAGAAAAAACATAGCGTAGGACATATTTTGTCAGGGAAGGTTAGTATTCCCCTGTAGCTGTTCAAAGGTTCATACAAATTCGAACATAATGATACACCATCCGCATATATCAAAGAGGCTCGTCACACGACTGCTACCTAAGAAAGCAATATCGGCGTTTCTCTTGCTTCTATTACCGTTATCTCGCATATAGTTTAGGAAATTCGGTTAGGCCCCTCCACGCTAACTATAGGAACTAGACATATGCAAAAAAAATAAAAATAAAAAAAATCTCCCTTTCAAATCTGTAACTACCGCAATTGAACCGCAGCATCGAAGCACAAAGCATGGGGAGAGTGGAGTTTTAATTCTGCACATCCGAAATACTGAAAAGGGAAAACGCAGACATCACCCCGCTCCTTTTGAGATTTCTGCTTGCGATATTCTGTTAGGATCTGAATTGATTTCTTGCAGAAGCCACGTATGCTTACTAGATTTGGACAACAGAATAGCACGACCAAGGAAACTGAGTAGGTAAAGTACGGAAATGGGAAATTACAAGTTAGCATAGAACAATCGTCATCACAAATGAATTTCCAATAACCGTCTCTGCTCCTGTTGCTTCCGGAACCGAGAGAAGGAACATCTAAAAAACGACAAAAAGGACAAAGCATGGAGGATGCAGTTCTAGTTCTGCACATCAGAAATACTGAAAAGGGAAAACGCAGACATGCGACGAGCTCACCCGCTCCTTTCGAGGTTTCTGCTCGCGATACTCTGTTAGGATGCGAACTGACTTCTTCCAGAAGCCACGCATGCTTACTAGATTTGGACAACAGAATAGCACGACCATGGAAACTGAGTAGGTAAAGTACGGAAATGGGAAATTGCAAGTTAGCATAGAACAATCTTCATCGCAAATGATTTTCCAATAACCGTGTCTGCTCGTACAGCTTCCGGAACCGAGGGTATGAATATCTGCACGCCGAAATGACCCGCAAAAGGGCGCAAAATCCAGCTCGTATCCACGCTTACTGGGGCAATAGCCGAAATCAGCCCGAAATTCGCAGGAACAGGCATCCATCTGGCGCTGATCTACTCGGGATTACAGACAGAACTGCAGCACAATCAGCTCAACATCGCCGCCGGACGCGAGCTTCTCCACTAGAAAAGTAGAAATAGCAAAAACAGCTGGCCCGAGCATGCTCGGGCACAGATTGCCCGCGAATCTACCGGCTCCTCGAGCTACAGAACAGAAATCAAAGCAAAACAGAAAGTAATACAAGCAGCCTCAATTTGAACGAAAAAATGCTCGGAGATGTTCGGGGTAGCAGGGGAGGGAGAGCCGGGAGCTGTACCTAGGCTGGGCGCGCTCTACTCCGGGGCTCCGGCGGCGAATCAGCGGCGGCGAGGGGTAGACGGAGATGGAGGCGGAGGCGGAGGTGAGGAGAGAGAAACTTGGAGCGAGGGGCGAGGAGAGGCGAGAAAAAGATTTTTTCATCCGTAACGTGGTTGGGGGGAGTAGTAGGCGCGCGGTGCTGTGTGTAGTCTTGCAGCAGGTGGGGCCCACGCGCTTGGCTGTCTCACTGACACGTGGGGTCGGTGTGATGGGCCCGCGTGTCGGCGAGAGGGTGGGTGCGCGGAGATACTTATTCGGGCGTGCGCGGCTGGGGAGGGTGGCGAGATGGCCTGCTGGCGCTGGTGACATGGCGCTTGATATTTTCGGGGGCGCATGGCATGGATGCCATGGTGCCATGGATGGTGGCCACCCCATGCCATGCGTCCAGCATATTCGATCGCCACATGGCTCTTTGCACGTTGGCCCCCCAACTATGGGGAAACATCGAAACGGCCTTCACATATGCAAACTTAAGAAGAAGAAGAAATATTAGGGTATGCAGTATGTTTGGTTCATGACACAGTACTTTGCAACACGTGTCCCCTGTATTTAGCGGCAAGCCACAAGATGTGCGGCGAAACAATTTTTCCTGGAAAAATGTACGAGTGTACAACAAGCGGGACGTGTTGCTAAGAATGTGCAGCGTGTGTCAGAGTTAGAGTTGTTTCAGTGATACAAACACTACCCTAAATAGGTTTCGTTTGTTTGCTACCATGAACGCGAGTTCAGCGAAAATGTCATCCATGCCTCTCAACCTAAGTTAATTTATTCATGAGGTATATGGTTAAAGTGTGCCATGAATAAGAAAAACACGGGATTAAAAGACATGGGGTTTTCAAAATAAATGAATAGAAAAACACATGACTGAAGTGTCGCGGCTTCTTTTGCAGTGCTATAACATTACAAGGTTGTGCATACGAAAAGCACGTCGTTTGTTTTGAGAGGTCGAAGCAGATGCAATTTCCGCATGGAATATAGTGCAAATTATTTGCAGAAGAAGAACAAATGTGTGGCTTAGCATTTTGCACAAGTCAAATAACGTGCCCATCGTGAAATTCACAAGAATTAGCATCTTGAAAAATCCAACGAATTAAAGCAGCTCTAATTGGGTAGTCATAGAATGTTCGTAGCATAAGCATGAGCATTATACAAGTCAAGTACACTCCATATAAATTAGGACTTGGCAATTGTCGTTGAACAAAGACCCATGTAATTCCACCATTATGCAAGGGTCTACAAGCAAAATGGAAGCACTAATTAGATTCATCGCTAACGACATGACAACGCTAAAGCACGGCTGATTAGTCCGCCGCCCCTCCACCGTCGGATGGAACGAGCGCGTCCATCGGACGGCGGCGGCGAGACGCGTGCGTTGATTTTCGCGGCGGGTGAGGTCAGCCGGTCCGGCGGTCGGCAAGCTGGACGGCCGGGGATGAGGGACGACGTCGCTGGACGGTGGTGCGCGATGGCACCATTTCCATAGTTTAATCATCATCACATTCGTCCACTATCGTGGTGGGGCCCGCACGTTTGGCAGATCTGTGCGATTAGGTCCCTCCCCGACCCGGAGGCTTCGTATCGTGCGTGTTTTAACTATCTAAAGCATCGGATGGTTCTGTAGCCCCTTGCTTTTCTTGGGTGGTTTGATGGGACGTGTATGTGTGTGTGCAATGGCGACGGCCATGGAAATGATAGGGACTAGTCCAGCAATGATTCGCAGGATAGTCACGGGAAAGTTTTAAAAAAAAAAGTTGTTACTGTGTGGAATGAAAACCGCCTTTAATTGGGGAGTGAAAAATATCGTGGAGAAAGAGTGGTTGGAAAATGTCGACATGTCTAGCTACCAAGTTCGTAGGACGCAGCTAGGAAGAAGTTTTGAATTTAAAGCATGCATAAGTTTTAATTGTTAGTCCCTCTAAATAGAATTTGGCCCCTCGATTTATAAATAAATTAACCACATCGTACAACGGTTCTAAAAGAATGTTGGGCAACATGCCAACAACGATAACATACCCATCGGAAAAGAAAAGTTGCACAAAGGAAGATAATGGCGGATTGACAAGGTGAGATGACCACCTGCAACCGATGCGCCCTTTGAACTTGTCCCACCACAGTACATGCACCCGGATAGAATGAAAAGGGTTGATGCCGCGTCGATGCCTCTCGCGGTGGCCGCCGCCTCCGCCTTAAAGACGCCTGGCCGTCTTGCACCGCCCTGCCACCATGCACGGTTGCCGACAACTCGGCTGACCAAACCTGGCACCTCACGTTCGTCGTCCATGCCGCCCACCACTCTGCGCCCCCTCGGTCTTGAAGCCACCTGCACCACCTCTTCGTGGCCATCGACATGCAAAGATCACCATCGTGCCGACGCTGATGGATCTGGGCTCTCGTAGCCGCTACTGCTAGCGGGGAGGGGTGGGAGGAGGAGGGGCTCGAAGGGATGGGTAGGGTGCGCCACCCCAGTCGCTCGCGGGGATCCATGTACGCATAGTGGTAGCCGCCAAAACAAGACCCTCCTCAGCATAAGTTTTGATCCATCGAATACAATTCATCGAGTATACTATGTGTGTTTGCACGAACTCCACGGCCACTACTAGGAATTTGGTCACCCATTCCAATTGCCAAGTCCTCTATATATATTGGCTCTGCCTAGTAATTTTTATTTTTATTTTGCGTTGAAGCTGCCTAGTAATTAGTGGAAGAACCTTTTGGCGAACGTCTAGATTGTTCCATTTTGCCCGTCCACTCGGCACCGTTAGTAGTTCAAAGCAGCAGGCATCAATCATGCAGAGTTATTTAAAGAGATAAATAAAACAACGGGATATGTCACACCCACTTTACGCAAGAGGCCATATATAGAATACTAAGCACCCAAATTACCCAAAACTAGATTTAGATGTGCGCCTTGGCGCACGATCCCGTGAAATTCAAATAGATTTACATGTAAGTGGAATAAGTTTTATAGGATTTAGAAAACAAAGTTAGTAGGATGAAATTAGAACTAATTTTTTCAAGAGAAATAGAAGGTAGAAAACAAAAGTAACTTCCAGGAACAACTTGCCACGTGCCACCCACCTTTCGCATTGTTTACCGACGAATATAGCAATGTGTAAAACATCAATAGTACTAAAATGTTTTAAGAAGGTCTAGGTATGATATAAGGTATGTGAAGAAGATGCATGTTTCACTTAGTGGACTCTATTCTGGAATGACATCACCTTCAAATCATGTACCAAAAGATGCAACCTGAATTTTTTTCAAAAAGATAACCACGGGAAGGTGGAACAGAAAATGTAACAACAATACACCCATGAAGCATAAGTGAACCTCTACAGTTTACTGGATAATTCCACTCACCCAAGAGTCTACAAATGTTAGTTCCTGGTGAAAGCGGATAGGTTAGAGTCACACATAATTAACTACGCTACCAATAACATGATGAAGCGAAAGTAACACACCTACAAGGCTACAACAAGCATGAAGAAGCAATAAAAGTAGCATCCACATAAGGTGCACAACAACATCATCGCAATGTACACTTTAGCTTATATTGATAGGCCAACATCCAATTACATAAGGGATCAAGATGATCTTCATAGTCCAGGTCACGCAAAGGGCATATAAAGAACATATACTTTCAACATATATCACCAAAAGCTGGGAATTGTGGAAAAGAGAAGGAATCAGCCACAAACTAAGTTGAAGATAGCACAAACAAACGACAATGGGATAGTTTTTCTACCTGATATCACCAACACATGTTTATCGTACATTGCTTGTTTTTTCGCTATAGTTAAAGAAGATGCTACATTTGCTTTATTATCTACCCCTTACCGAAATATGCAACAATATCCGAAGCCAGCACAAAAAAAGATTTAAGAGCCTTTCAGTTCTGATGCCTAATTTTGGTATAGGTTTTCTTCTTGATTTGTCCATCTGCCTGGGCTTTCTGCGACAACTGTCTGCACCAAACATTTTAGATTTTACATAGGACATATAGCTCAGGAGAGGCACACATAGACGCACCATGCAAGTCAGATTCGGAGTAGAAGCTACTTCTTATTCGTTGAAGTTGTGGCAGATGATGACACTGGTTCTACTGGATCCTCACTCGAAGATCAACGAAGCTAATGTGAAACTTAAGCAAACCATAATAACTGGGCAAACTTACTACAGAACGCATGAAGAACTGTACCTAGTATGTAAGTAATTACCTCTCCAGATTCAACCTGAGGAGGCAAACCCCGAAACAAAAATCTTGACATGGATGAGTTCTTAATATCTTTCACACCCCTATACAAAATGATGGATCACATAGATATCAGATTACACAGAGTATATTGTATAATATCAAAGAGTGCAAATGGATCCGATAACTCTCACAATTGTAGTAATAGCAAAGGAAAACACACATTTGAGATACTTGATATATGTTTTATTGGTGATACAATGGAGATAATATTTAAAAACGAAAGTGGTATACTTGCACTTAAATCAAATGTCACATCGCCACAATTAAACAAAACCAAATAATTTTCTAACCCAGATACGATGCTTTTCATCGTTTCAGCTGCAGAGTTTGCAGTTGACATGCCTCAGAACCAATAGGTAATAAATAACACGGGTTGGATTTCTCGGGCTTTTTACTTCACACATGGGGAGGTATCAACTTACAAGTAGCATGATCTCTAAATTAGATTGAAATGTTGAAACATGTTGTTTGAACAAAATAAGTAAATCTTTACCTTCTATCAAAGGCGTTGCAAATTACTAATGTGGTAAAGCGACACCAACCACTAATCGGGTAGGAAGAAAACATGCCAACCCCCCTAACAGTAAAATGCTATGAGCTCACACGATTTCTGTAACACCTAAGAGCATCTCCAGTCGCGTCCCCCAAACCGTCCCCCAAACCGTGCCGGATCGAGCGTTTGGGGGACGTGTTTTGTTCGTGCCGGTTTGGGGGACGTCGCTCCCCAGCCGCGTCCCCCAAACGCCGCCTCCAAATGAATATTTGTGCACGAAAATAAAGGTTTTCATTCAATTTTAATTATATATTACAAAGTTTGAATGAAAACGGCTAGATTTCATCTAAACCTAGACTACTGACCGCCCGGCGGCGCGTTCGACGGCCCCGCCCCGTCGTCGCCTCCCCTATGCCGCAGCTCCTCCTGCGCGCGCCTCCTCTCCTTGCGTTCGGCGGTGGCCAGACGGTGCCGCTCCCGCCGCGCGTCCTCCGCCGTCCCCTGCTGCGCCGCCTGGAGGGAGAGCTCGATGGCGCGACGAATATGCGCCTCTTCGAGGGCACGGGCGTCGTCCTGGAGCTTCTTCTCCGACTCGAAGGACTCGACGAGGGCGCGTTGCTGATCGGCCGTCTCGTCCGGGTGCGGGCGCCGTCGTCGGACCCGATCGAACTCGTCGTCGTCGTCGTCGTCCTCCACCTCGGTCTCCTCCGCCTCGGCCTCCTCCTCCTCCATTGGCGCCTCCTCCTCCACATCTCGTTGGCGCCTCCATCATCGCCGCCGCAAACGCGTCGGCCGCCGCTCGCTCCGCCCGCCTCCCCATAGCGTCGTAAGCGCCGCCTCCCGCTGTCGACGCTCCTCCACCGTCGCTTTCTTGGAGCTCGATCGACTCACGCCGCCGGCGCTCGATCGAGTCACGCCGTTCACGAACGGCGCCGCCGCTCATCGCGGCGCGTCGGCGCTCGTCGACCCATCGCTGCTCCATCTCCTCCCGTGCGGCACCGTCGCGCCTCTTGTCCCGTCGAGGCGTCGAACGCCGCAACGGTGTCGCACCGTCGCTCTGCCACGCTGCCGCCGCCGCGGCCTCTCAGCTGCGGAGCGAGGCGGAGAACGCCGCTAGATCCGCCGCCTGCTGCGCCTCACGCCGCTGGCGGGCCTCCTCCTCGAGTGCCTCCTCGAGTGCCGCACGCCGCTGCCGGCTCGTCAATGGAGGAGACGGCGGTGGAGGGAAGTGGCCATCGCCGGGGCGGTTCGCCATTGCCACTGGTGATGGAGGAGACGGCTGTGGAGCGACGAGGGCTGTGTTTGTTGCCGGCGGGGTGTGGTGGCTACCATTGATGAGCCGGGAGACCTTTTATAGACGCCGGCGTCGGGAAGAAAGCGCGGGAACAGACGAGAAGAGGCGGGAAGATCGCGCGGGAACGGGCGGTGGCGTGCGAACGCCGGCGACGCGTGGAGGCTGCGCAGCACCGACGAGACGTCTCGCCTGCCCCTCCGTCGCCATTAAGGCAAAGATGCCGCTGCGCGCGAATAACTTCCGTCGCGAGGTAGGCGACGGTTAGGTTTAAATTAACTGTGCCGCTGACGGGTCGGCCCCGCGTCGGTTGGCCTCGCTTTTCGTTGTGTCCGGCGTCCCCGGAGCGTCCCCTGGACGGGGACGGGCTCGGGGCGCCGGACACCGTATCGGGCCGCGCCGGACAAAAATGGGCTTTGGGGACGCAGCTGGAACGCTTTTTTTGTCCGGCGCGCCCCAAATCCCTTTGGGGGACGGTTTGGGGGACGCGACTGGAGATGCTCTAATAATATCATTTAGAAGACAGGTACAAACACATTTAATCTCTTGTTTGATGCCCATGGTCATATCTCGGATAACAACTGCCCAGGAAAGACAGGAATGAAAAACTGTGACTCAGCACCTGAAATTGTCTCATCATTGGCGAACTTCGACTATACTATATGGAATAAAATGGTCGCAAAGGAGAACCTGCAGCAGGAGAAGGGCAGCAAGCTTAGTTAGAAGGTTCATGCATCAGACGCCACAACACTGAGGAATAGATTATAGTAGCTCTTGAGTATTCGCGTTACATTTGAGCCAATGTTCTATATTACTTCCTTGCAAGTCACCTACAATTGATCAGCTGAGCAGCCACTATTTTTTTATCCTACGATATCACAATTATATGTTTAAACACATAATTGTTGGTGATACATGACACAGTTTGCTTTTGACCAATGGATAATGTCAGGAATGACCATTGACCGAGACCGTTTGAGCAGTTGCTATAAGTTTTATTTCTTAGGATTCATTTTAGGGATTGGATTTAATTGAGAGAGATATTACATGATTAATGATTCCTTCCCTGACAACATCCCCTGCCTCCCCTTTGAAGCAACTCCCTTGCAGAACCACTGCCTCTCATGGTTGTCGCCATCGACGGAGAAGACGTCGGCGAGGTCGCTTGCATCACTGGCGTCGGCCACTTGCTGCAACGCCCGCGTCCGCTGGGAGCAACGCCCCCACACAGCAAGAACAACACCGCATGCCCTCCCCTGGGAGCAACGGGGCCCTCCTGTAGGAGCAGCACCCTCGACCTATGGGAGCAACGGTGCCCGCCGCTGGGAGCAAGCCTATCAGAGCAACGGTGGCCACTGCCCAGAACAACACTGTAGGCATATGGGAGCAGCACGGCCCTCCTCTCGGAGCAGCGCCATCAGCCTATGGAAGCAACGGCGCCTGCCGCTAGGAGATGCTCCGCTCTTGCTATTGGTTGTGCCGCGTGACGACAGCAAAAATGGATGTTGGCTCGCAGGTGCGCCCCGTGGAAGAACGGTCCGTCGCCTCCACCGGAGTAGAGAGCGGAGAGGATAGGCATAGGGTGAGGAAAGAGACAGTCTCGTGTGTGGGGTGCACTAAGGACACATGTCACATGTGGCATGTACAAGGAAGAGGAACGACACGTTTCCATCGTCTGGGTGATAATCATCATTTCCCTTTCGAAAATAACCCTCGCGTGTCGAGTTGTCGTCCCATCGCGACCTCACTCCCCCATGCTCTCCTGCACCACTCCCCTCTCCCCCAGGCCTCCTCTCCACCTGACCCAGACCGGGCGCCACCGGCAGGCCGGCTGTACTGCTTCCCTCTTCCGCCTTCAACTCATGGACCAATGAGGCCCCATTGCCTCTCCTCCTGGTTACCGAGTGGAGAAGCCCGCAACGAGGGAGGCGCCAGCGGACATGGAGATCAAAGTTCGCTTGATGCGATGGTGTTCGATCTGCATGCGCTGGCATTCGACCTGCTTTCATACGGCACGGATGATGCGTCTCGTCCGCCCGCCCGTGCTGACGCCGAGCAACAGAAGATGATTGACAGAGCGAGGAGATGAGGACTGTCAAACACGAGGAGCTTGACCTCCACCGGCGTGGCCGTATCTCATCGGCTCTACAAGTGCAAGCTCGGGCAGGCTGTACCATCTCCAATTTCTATAGATCCCGCTCGCGCAGGTACTTACCCCTTACACTCCTCGATCTGTACTACAGTACTACCTTTCTGAACCTAGAAGCAGATGTACCCATCTAGATGTGGCTTTAATTACACTAAGGAGCAAATCCAGTTCTGGATTTGTTTGTTTCATTGATTTGTGCAATTGTTTTTGGGGAACTGAATATTTTCTTTTTCTTTGCATTACAAATAATTTAAAAGCAAAAGATTGTTTGTAGAACTAACACCATGAGCCAACAGAGAGGATGAGAATAATCTTCAACTACATGGTTATCTTCATGGGCTAACTAATTCTGTTTTTTTCCATGCACTTATTTTTTATATTCCTACTAAATTTGAGATGCAATGCTCTTTTATGTAGGTACTGAATCAGTTTGGTCATAATTTGTAGTGTGTCAGTGGCAGCACACACCACAGAGCAGGCAGGCAGGCGAAACAGTATCTGCTAGTGGTGCTGATGATAGGGCAGGAGCATAACACCACCGCTAAGGAAGAGTTAATGAGCTCCACTGCTTAACATATCCCTTGGTGGATACAGTAGGTTGCTTGCTTGTACTCGAATGTTCATTTCAGAGTAAAAACTTATAATGCTTCATAGTCTTGATTAATTTGGCTGAAATTTTGGTGTCTAATTGAGGGATGCCCTTTCTTCCTCCGTGTCTAAACACTCAGAATTTGTTTGGTCATTGTAGTGAAATCTTAAGCTCATTGGTTGTCTAGACCTTTTTTTGCGGGTTGGTAGTCTAGACCTTAGAGTGATGCAAATGTTTTTCTAAACTTTCTTTTACATGTTTTTACATGATTTTTTCTGAATTTTCTGGAAAGCAGTAGATTGGAATGTGCATCATATCATCTAGATTTAATACAATCAATTTATCCACATTATCTACAAATTTAATCATGGAGTATTTTTCCTTGCAGATATCATGGCCTATCCTGGAGATTGTGCTTATTTCTTCACATAATGAATCTCTGAAATGTTATGAAGAAAGACAGCCTTGGACAAATGTTAAGTAAGGGCACAACCAAGTGGTATTGTTCCTCAATTCTGAACATAATGCATTTCATTTCAGATTTTGTTCACTGTTACTACCGCAGTTATTCATTTGTCCAGTTAGTGCATAATTACATTTCTTATCAACTAACTAACCCAAGGCTAATTAATGAAAAGCAATCATTAGAACTTCTAGAAAAAGAAAGACTTTTATGCTTTGAGCATTTAGGTATACTTGGGGCAAAAGGGAGCAACACAATTCTTGTATTTAAGCCAAACACTCATATAAACTACTCCAATCCATGTCCTATTTGTAGTTATTATGGTGAACATGGCAGCAGATAAAGCAATCAAGAATTAGGAGATGACTATATATGATAACATGATCATGACATTTAATGTTCTGCTTGACATACTAAGTTTTTTCTGTGTTTAGATGAATAGGTCTAAGCAGAAAATCAAATCAGGAAATTAAATATACATAGACTATGGACCATTACCAAGTGAAGCGATCACAATAGTAGAAAGTGGTACAAAGAGATATGTCAGAAACACAAGTCTTTTACAGAGAGCAACATAGGGCACACAAAAACAATTGAATATACGATAGCCTAGAACCAGCAGGTGAAAGGAAGTATACATAACGTAGCGGTAACCAGATCTAAACTAAGCTGCATCCATGACAACATCAACTGCGATAGCACCACATATTTTCTTAGCTGACACCTGTAGCTATCCGAAGTGTGTTCTCTCCTGCAATAGAGTACAAATAATCAGTCTTAATTTTGGCCAGTTTGGAGCACACTATTACCACATAGTAGATAAAATCTAAGTGAAAATGTCTGGGTTGTTGATTCTTTTCTGATGGAATGATGTCTCACAGTTTTGCCACTAAACTGATGTCTCATACAACAGTAAAATAGTATTGTTAAGTAAATCGGAATATAGAGCATTATTGAGCAAAGAAACTGACAAGAGTATTGTCTCCATATATATGAAGAAACGCAAAACTCGAGTAGGACAAAACACCAAGAAATAAATATGTTCGTGCAAAACTGCATCATTTCTTGAGGAAAGCCAGAAATAGTATGTTTACTTATCCAGACAGAAATGTAGATGATTCCTTGTTAGGCAAACTAAATGATTCCTTGTTTATTTTTCTATAAATGGTAACATGATAAGGATATTAATAACGGAAGCATAGGGATAGGTCATTCCGGACAATTAAAGTTGCGGAAAGCAATTCTTATTCTTCTATTAAATCTGTCAAGAAAATACAGCTAGGCACGTAAATTTTTGGCTTCCAATAGGAAAGAAATAGGAACATACTGGCTGCATGGTCAATTTATGTCTAAGATGAACTCCCTCCTTTGATAGTCCTTATCGATCACAAAATCTTTTGCATGGTAAACAGTTGACAAAAGGCCATTGCAGCACCAAATACTCTAGGCCATTAATATAATGATTTCCATATGAAATAGGGAGGCTAACATATTTTCAGTGTTACCATAAACTAAATCTCTAGCTGTGAATTCTGATCTGAACTAAGATATTTCAAGTATGTCTAGGAAAACAGACACTTGAAAAATGAATGACCTCTTCTCTCGCTCTTGTGTTTGTTGCACAACGCACATCTATAATCTTCCAAAAATACAGTATGTTGCAACATGCCTATTGTATCAATAAGCAGAAGCTAAAAAAAACTACGCTTGAGTTGACAACACTATCTCCATAAAAAAATGTAAACTTTTATGGACTTAACAACGACTACCAGAGCACTGATGATGTATTATTAAGTACCCAATTAACTATGTAGACCTACTACTGCCAGAGCGTGGCCACTCTCAATATGCTGTAATATTATGTACCTAAGTAACTATGCATAATTATCCGAGCTATGCTCTTTAGTTCATTGACGACCACAACTACAATATCTTTATTGAATCCCTTCATAAGAAGAAATAATTTGGAGTGGAAGGCTTTTACCACAATGAAGCTCCCTAATTCGATTCATCCAAGGTTAATTCATGGCGATAAAAATATTATGCAAACCTAACAGTACATGCAAATAACTATGGAAGGTAGTAAAGGAAATGTTGAACTCATGTTGTAATTAGATGAAAGTATTTGTAAATCAGGAGCATTGTTTTCACCTGGTATAGAATACCAACAAACCCAAGTCTGAGAGTTGCCTCCATTGGTGAATAAATTAAAATGTAGGCAGTCTTAGACAGGGATTTATCATTACAAAAAATATGTCTAGCTCTGTACTAATTTGACAAATGAAAAAGATTTGGCGTGTCATCCCGAGACCAAGAAGTTGATATGTATATATTCTGAAAACATCCTTGCATACAAAATATATAAGGCTAATTAACATTTTATTCTCCACCAAACACACCCTGAAGTAAAGCCTTCTGGGAAAGAATATAACCGCCCCTTGTTATATATCTTATCTCACCAAGCCACTTGCAACAACAACAATGAACACATGCGCAACTTACTAAAATGAACGCACTGAATTTCAATAATACACTAATTGTCTAAGAATTGCACAGTAATTCTGTCACTGCAATCCAATCAATTAAGAAATAGGGATCTGTAGAAGGGGACCATGTTACTCACGAGGATTCAGTGGCAAAAAAATAATGAGAACAGGAAAGCATGTAGGCAATTGGTCAAATGGTAGGATCCCCTCAGACCAGTGCAGGATTAACCGATGAACCCAAAACTTTGCACATGAAATCAACCCGAGATTGGTTTGGTAAAAAATGCACATCTCCTCATGAGTCCACCATTGTTCACCACATGGAATTAGTCAGGCCTGCAACTGAAACAATTCAGGCAAGGGATTACAGGGAGCAGTCACCTAAGGCAAATTAAAATATTCAGAGCCGCCAAATGCTCATTTTAAGGACACCACGGTCAGGTCGCCAGCTTGACCCAGCTGACACCAGACTTAATTAGTTGACAAATGAAATGATAATATCTCTAAACTGGCTACAAAAGATGGATCGACATTTTGATTTCCAACTCTAGGTGTGAAGGGCAATAATCCTACACCTACAGACGGTTTGGCTGACAAAAATTTCTACGGACTTAGATGCAATCAATTGGTTGGCTGAGCTTTGATTCTCCCCTTGAATCACGGGGCACGTTCTGGCGTCGTATGCTGCTGGCTGATATCCGTAAGAAAATTCCGTAATGATTTTCCGTATGTGTAGCATTGCTCGTGTGAAGGGCATATCATAGTAGGAACATAAAATTTAATTTGGCAACAAAAAAACTGTAACAGTAGAAAACTTGCCAGGCATCAAACTTCACATGAGTACGTAGAAAATTGGAATGTTCTATCTGCCAGCTTACTCACGGCTAGCATATCACCGTGTACCACAACAACCTGGACATTCTTTTCATGGGAGGTACTTTTAGTAAATCAACAAAAAGAAAAGTAAATACAAAGAAATAACATGAGATAGATATAGAAACTGAAAAGATTCTTCACATCTGCAATAACAGAGAGCATGAGGAATGCTGATTTTCTTATAGCAGAGATAAATATACCATGTATGCCCACTTCGAAGAAAAGACCGTCCGAGATAAAGGATTTACGCTTATATCCTTCGAATACCCAACTGTAAGTTTAACATCATCACCTAATGCACCATACAGTGTGCACTATAAGCAATGAATTAAGCCTTTGTATCGAAAGAAGAAAATATATAACAATATTTTTGCATCAGCATGTGCCATAACACATCAATATAAATCATCCAACCTCTCATTACCATGCAGCATACCAGTTCATTTGCAATAGCTATGAAGATATCAGATACTTCATCAATTAATCACCTGAACTGGCACAACAGGAACCAGGAGAAGCCACAGACCATCTGAACAAAGTAAATAACCCACAATGGTAATACATGATTCATTACTAATATATGTGCATAACTATGAACGAAGGGGAAAGTGCCAAAGATGAGTTATTACTTACTGATTATCATTGAAAGTTTTTTCTGTAGTCTCACAACCCAGCCGCTGAAATCATGAAGACATGATCAAGTTTGCATCTTAGATCCTAGGAATATCACAAGAAACAAGAACGAAAGTTGTCTGCCTCATACATCACCAATAGATTAAAAGAAAACCCAAATCCAAGAAGCAAATGTTTTCAATGGTAGCGTTTGCACATAGCCATCAGAGATCCAAGCCAGTTTACATATAAAAAACAAATATATTACATATAAACATCAAAGGAGATGAAGGGAGAGAAAAGACAGATCACCACTGAACCTTCAAATCCTATGTGGGAGCACAGTAAGAGTACAGCACTAGTGGCCCTGAAAGAACGGCTCTGTGGCGGCCAGGCCAGTGGTGGACGGTGGTGGACAGATCTTGCCTCCCTTGTATGCTCCGGTGGCTCATCTACACTCAACCGTTTTTTTGTTGATCTGTGGTACCCTGGGATGGCAGGACGAACAGAAAAAGAGAGGAGAGGAGAAAGAGGGGATGAGGAAGAACCTGCAGATCCCCTTCAAAGAAGAGGTGGGGGAGGACATGCCACTGTGCTGGTGGTCGGCGTCAAGAGGTGGAGGAGGCCAGCAGTCCAGCACAACCCATCGGGGTGCACGAATCGGCGGCGCCATACATCAGCAGGTCGTCCTCTTCTCCATCTCTTCGGTGGTGGTGGCTAGGGTTGGCGAGCTCGACCAGGAGATGAGATGGTGGGGCTCGGCCAGGAAATGGTCATAGCGGAGGAGGAGGTGGGCGGACATGGATGGGATTGGCGGAGGGAGCCAAGCTGAGGATTGGGGGAGGAGGGAGAGACGTGATTGGGGGAGGAGAAGATACGGGATTTGGGGAAGACTGGGAGGCGGCGCGGTTAGGTTTTCACTGGGACAGGTTGCTTTTATACCGCAGGCCATAAAAATTAGACGGTCCAGATTTACCAATCGACAAAAATTGATGGTTCAGAAGCGCTAATCGCTGTGAGATGCCCATGGGGTTGCATCAATTATACCTTTAGATATCTTAAGCATCTTCGGATGTGGAAGCATCTGGAACCATCCTTTGCTTGGCCGTAGGGAGACTTGGGAGTCAGCCTGAGCCACACGGCGCTCTCCGCTGACGTCGCGTCCGCATCGGACGGCTCAGGAGCGGCCACGCGCGCCGCCCAAGGTTGACGACGGCCATGACATGGGCGTACGTAATGGAAGGATACGTGTTGACGAAGGACTTGACCAGGTAGCCGCTTCAGCTCGGAAGAGCCGGGCGGGGGTTGCGTCTGGTGGAGGCTAATCTATGTGTGTCTGAGAGTGTGTGAGCCAGCTGGAGGCAAACACGATTGAAAAAAGAAAATTGTGATTGCTGTGGGGGCATCAGGCTAGCTACTCGGCTTGGAGCATCGATACGGAACACGTCGTACGATACCCATGCTAAGGCTAAGACAAGTGTCAATCGAGCTCGCTTGGAGTGGAGTGAGGATGGTGTGTGCAAGTGCATGGCAGCATGGGAGCTTCTTGGGCAAATGTTGAGGTTGCTATCGCCTGGTCCAGTGATCCAGCGATCGGTATTTGGAAAATTTCCCATGTCGCCGCGTCAACAGAAGTGTCTCTAACGATCAGTTGATTTAGACTTAACTTATGTCTTAGTCAAATTACTTTAGCGTGTTTCAATAGCCCTAAACAAAGTACAAATATCAATAAATGTGAATCTTCAAGCAGAAACAAAATCTAACGCCGAACAAAATGACTGAGACATAAGCTAGATCCCAGCTAGCTGAAACTTAGCAACTCCGCGTGTATTTTCGAGGATCCGCGACAACCAACCAGAGTGTGGTACACTTATGTTTTTTCTCAAAAAAATGTTTGCAAAGAAAAGGAATATATAACAACCAGTTTGTCATGGGCGAACCGAAGATCGGGCCGCACCCAGGTGTGGTGTCGCGTGGTTCAGTTGCCGGCCGTCGCATGCTCGTTGGGTGTACAAGGTCCCCGCGGTGCGTTTCCTCCAGTTCAACGGCGCACAGAGTCTATACATCGGGGCATTAACCTTGGACCGTGGGAGTCATGTTGGTTGGCGGCTCAGTGCTGGCCGATGATTAGGGCGGTGTGCTGGCCGGCGAGCAGCGTGTTGTGGTGGCGTTTCGGCCGGTGGCGTTTTTGCGATGGTGTGTACCATGTGTAGAAGGCGGAGAGGTTATGCCGAGGGGAAACCCTCGCCGTACGGTCCACGGAGGCGGCGACGGGCATTGACGATGTCTCCTTCCTAAAGGCGTCATTTGTGTTTCTCTGTACATCCTCGGTGGAGTGGTCTCGACGGCGTGCATTGCTTGTTGGCGCGGCTGAGCTGCCAAGTGAGCGGCTTCGGCCCGACAACTTTGCTAGCTTGTCCAGCCATGGGCTCATCCTCTTCGATGTGGTTCAAGCCTATTCGGTACCTCTGTATCTTGTGTGTGCGCAGTCGTAACTTGTAAGCTGAGCTCGGCATTTTGTATCTTTCTTTTTGCCCTTGAATGCGTTGTCATTTTAACGCCCGACCGATGCTTTTTATCTTTGAAAACAAACGTTACTAGCTTTTCCCCGTATACACTGGTACAGTGTGTTAGCAAGATCCCTAGATCATCCTGTAGCACGCTTGAAAATTACAAGCGATCACCAGCATTTGTGCCTGCACCAAAAATTGTTTCCATGGGTATCGTCCACGTGTAGCCCGATCTCTCGAAAGGAAAAGCGTCAGTATAACTGGTGAGAAGAGAACATATGCGCGGCAACCTATCCATCTATCGGAACATCCTCTCGACCTCTCCTGCCTACGACACGAGACCACCCCGCCCCCGAAACAGGAAAAAATCGACATCTCGATCCTGGACTGCATCCGCACGCCTGTCGCCGCTAGCCGGCCACGGCGACGCGGAAGTATCCCAGCCAAGGAAACGATCTTGTCGCGCGCGCGCGCGTGACCGGGGCAAAACTATCTCAGCCAACCAAATGATCGATCTCCTCCGCCACGCCACAGTATTCTTCCTGGCCAAACAAAACTATCTCCGCGCGCCAATGGGCGATGAGCAAAGGATATTTATCGGATCGGAACCGAGACATCGATCTCCCTGCAGAGGCCCACGCCTCAGGGCAAAATACCTGCACGTCGTCGTCGCGCATGCTTTGCGAATTGCGATCAATTAAGAAAATAGTTAAGCGCAACCGATCTTTGGTGGTGAACGTAACTATGCCGACAGCTGCACCTCACCGGCCGGTCAGCATGCGTGGAACGGGTAGAAACGTGGAGATGGGGATGGCAACATTCACCATATATGGTTTTAGTGGAGCTGACTTGGGGTATAATATATTATTGGAGTACTACATCGGGACTCAATTAATTGACGCAGACTCCTGCTAATGAGATGCATGCGGAAGCCTCCCTCCGTGTCGATTTAATCCGACCGGAGGGAGTACACTGAGCTGATCAAATCTGGTCGAACGAGCCAAATTATTGTTCATAAACGAAGGGGTTCTTTCATTGTTCATTTTGAAGTGGATTCGAACCACGTTTGGATGTCCAATTAAACGTGGTCCCGCGAAAGAGGATTTTCAATCTTGCGTTCAGATAACTTATGTTTCCGTGTCGGGATAAACATGAACGGAGTTGGAGGTTCTTGGTCATCTGCAAAGTCCACCAGCTTGCTACAAAAATCTTCTTACGCATAGGAGTTGTATAATAAAGGGACCTGATTTGTTTAAGTGTTTTTTTTTTACTTTTAAAGAGATGGACTTTTCTTCTTGGGGTTAATCTGACTCTTTTTTTGCGGTCGGGCGCGCTGCAGCTCCTTTGGAGAGTGCTCCTATGCTATTGTAAGAAGCTGAAGAGTAACTAGATTGAGTTTTTTTTTTTAAATGACATTTGCATTTCCTATTTATAGCTTTTTCGAATTTCAAAATCTATTGGAAACGTAAAATAAGGCCCGTAGAGCCCAAACCTGAAAAAGCTTGTACAACATCCGCTAGATCCAGGCCCACCTAGCCTAGATCTTGCCCGCAAGCTCATAATAGCTACCGCCTTTGCCTCACAATGTCCCGCCAACATTAACGGTTGATGGCACCTCAGCAGATCAAAATTGGTCACCCGATGGTCAGCACCTCACCTCCACCATCCATATCACTCACTAACCTGTGCCCCCACGGTCTTGTAGCTAGTCACCAACGCTGCATCTTCGTGGACATCTCCGTGCGCAGGTCACCATCGCGTCACCGCCTACAGATACATGTCCGACCCGCAACAAGCACCGACGACCCAACTATGTACATCCTCACGCTTTAGGGCTCCGATCAGCCCAGCCAACGACCAGCGCTTGCCTGGCCTCCTTCCCGAGCAAGACCGGGGTCGCCATATTGCAGTTCACCGAGCCGAGATCCAAAATCAGCAACCCTAGACACCGCTGCCCACGGAGGCCTCCACGTAAGAGTGAAAAATGAAGGCCGCCACCACTGGCACCGTACGAGCTTTGCCTGACGATGGCTAGGAGGAGATGGGAGGAGGAGAGGCTCAAAGGAATGGTTAGGGTTTGTCGTCCCGGTCACTCGCGGGGATCCACACGGAGTGGGCGATTCGAAAGCCGTAACAACACAAGACTCTCCTTAACATAAGTTTTGCTTGATCAATAGAAGAAAATTAAACCCAGGACTATGCATGCCTGCATGAACCCACGCTACAAGTAGTCCAGTGGCTAGCTAGGAATTTGGTCCTACATGCCAATTGCCAAGTATATATTGGCCCTGCGCGCCTAGTAATTAGTGGGTAGAAGAACCTTTGGCCAACGTCTAGATTGTTCCATTTGTCCGGTCCACACACGGTTAGTACAAAGCTGTGTAGGCAGTCCGGCTGTGCATAACCGAACTGAAACCGAAAACCGAACCGAAAAAAACCTAACTGTAACTAAATTATGGTTTTTTCAGTTATAGGTTAGGTTACAGTTAGTAAAATAGCTAACCGAATGACAAACGGTTAATTCGGTTTAAAACCGAAATAATTCGGTTTAACCGAATGAAACCGAATTGAGTAGACAGCGAACATTTTTCTTTGATGGCCCAGCCAAACTTCGCAGTATACTTTTATATAGAGTTGGTATTAAATTCTATATAGGGAATATGGTCTAGCATGCTGGTTTAGACGTGCAGTTTAGCCTTACATGAGAATAGGTTGTGAGTTCAAGTACCAACATTGCACAGTTTTTATTTTCGTCCGCAGATTTTTTACATTTTTGTATCTTCCTCTTGTAAAACATTCACTTCCATCGTAAAAATAAAATAATATGAAATATATGTTCATAAAATTTATGTGTTATTCAAAAATTCGCGTCAACTTTGGTTAGTATGGTTATTACCGAAACCGAACCGAAATTTAATGGTTATTACCGAAACCAAATCATATTTTTATACGTAACCGTATTAACCGAAGTATTGAAACCGTATTTACCGTATAACCAAATAAACCGAACCGAATTAATCATATTAACCGAACGCGCAGCTATCATGCTGAATTTTTAAAGAGAGAGTATATAAAACAATGGGGCATGTCACACCCACTTACGCAAGAGACCATAGAATACGATTATGCAGAGCACCCAAGTAAAAATATCTTAAGCACCTTCTTCCATGGAAGCGTCTGGAAACTTTCGTTCGCCTTGCTTTACTGGATGGACGGGGCGGAGTAGGTAGAGCCAGCCTGAGCCGCACGGCGCTCTCTGCAGCCGTCTCCTCCGCATCGGACGGCTCAGGAACGGCCACGCTTCCCGGCCACGCTCTCGGATCAGCAGTCCCGACGACAGCCATGACATGGACCTGCCGGAAGGAGACCTATATTGACGAACGACTGGACCAGGTGGCCGCTTCCGATGGGAAGAGCCGGATGGCCGGTGTGTCCGGTGAAGGCTAAAATATGGAACACGTCATATGATACCCATGCTAAGGCCAAGACAAGTGTCGACCCAGCTGCTTGGACTGGAGTGGAGTGAGGATGGTGTGTGCACGTGCATGGGCAGCATGGGAGTTCCTTGGGCAAATGTTGAGATTGCTATCGCGTGGTCCAGTGATCCACCAATCGGTATTCGGAAATCTTCCAATGTCACGCTGACCAACCAGATTGTAATAAACCTAAAAAATGGGTACTAGTAGCTTTTCCGTCTAACTAATTTAGTTTCACAAATATTATATTTTTGTGATAAATTGTAAAAATATTGCGGCATCGGCCTAGGCGAACACGAAAGGTTGGGATTACATGGGCCCTGGCAGCCCGCCAACAGCCCCTTGTTGGTCTGGCCAAACCCGACAAGGAATCTGTTTATGTCGGGTTGGCCTAGCCCGAAAAGTCCCAATCGGAATCCGCCGATCCTACGCCGCAACATTTTATTTAATTTTTTTTCAAAAGCACATAGTATTTAAGAAAATAAGAAATAATAATAATAATAATAATAATAATAATGAAGCATCCCTCGGTCATGCAAGTAACTTTATTTAGATACAGATGTATGTAGATGTATTTTAATATAGATAGTTTTGTACCTAGATAAATCCGAGTTAGTTGTACTCCCTCCGTCAAAAAATAGGTGTCTCACTTTTGTCTAAATACCTAAATAAATTAGTTTTGTAGATAGAGTGCAGGTGATCACCCCGCACGGTAAATTAAATTTTCATGCGCATTGTCCACGTGTAGCTCGAAAGGCAACCTACTACTCCATCCATCACACGAAACTTGTTCGAGATTTGTCAAAATTTAAATAGTAATACCCGAATTTTGACAAACCACCGAGATATTTCTTAAAAAGAGAGAGTACAAGCGATCACAAGCGTGCCCCTGCACTAAAAATTGTTTCCATGGGTATCGTCCACGTGTAGCCGTTCGAAAGGAAAAGCTTGAGTATAACCGGTGAGAACATATGCGCATCTGATCAACCTATCCATCTATCGGAACATCCTCTCCGGCCTATGACACGATGGAGCACCTCCAGCCCCGAAACAGGAAATCGATATCTCGTGGACTGCAGCCGCACGGCGACGCGGCCGGGGGAGATACGATACGACGCAGAAGTATCCCAGCCAAGGAAACGATCTCGTCGCCACTGGGGCAGAAGTATCTCAGCCAAGCAAACGATCTGCTCGCGCACCGGGCAACACTGTCCCAGCCAACCAAACGATCTTGGAGCAAAAGTATCCTGGCCAAGCAAAACTATCTCCGCGCCGCGTGCCACGAGTATCTTCGGCGAAGTCCACACGGTTGGTGGGCGATCGGCCGAGCCAATGGCGGACGAGCAAAGGATATTTATCGGAGTCGACATCTCCCTGGATAACCGGGCCCACGCGTCAGGGCATGCTGCTATACATGGATGGCTGGACCGCAGGAGGACGAGTCTCTGGTGGAATGAGACCGCGCGCGGGCTCCTCCCGCTGGTTTTGCCCTCCATCGGCGACCACCCGCCCGCAAGAGTTTGCGAAGCCACTCCCATGCATGAGATTATTATTATGGAAAGTTGACATGACATAAGAATCACTAAATTAAACGGGATGCTTTGTTACCCACACCCCAAAGTAAAGTCAACTGCGACTCTGCGTGCGAGAGTAGTAGACAGAATGCCGGCCTGGACGTCGTCGTCGCGCATGCTTTGTGCAAGTGGCGAGAGCACTAGCTTCCGCCTAGGCTAAAGCCATGGATGGTGGATCGCTGCCATGCAGACATCGATTGATTATAAGAAAAGAAAGTAAAGGTACTAAGAGCATCTCCAGTCGCGTCCCCCAAACCGTCCCCCAAACCGCGCCGGATTGAGCGTTTGGGGGACGTGTTTCGTTCGTGCCGCGTTTGGGGGACGTCGCTCCCCAGTCGCGTCCCCCAAACAAAATTTCGCAAATTTTAAACTTAACTAGATTCGATTAGATTCGTCCAAATTTACATAGATTCGAACGAAATTTGACTAACTTTAAAACTAAACCTAATCTAGAACCGCTTGCGGCGGCCGGAGGCGTCGTAATCTTCTTGGAAGTTGTACATCTCATCGGTGACGACCTCCTGCTTGCCGCGCTCGTCGACGGGCTCGTCCACGGGCTCGTCCTTCACCAAGCCGCTTGGTCTGCCTCGCCGTCGTCGGTGAGGTCCACCGACGGCTTGCCGGAAGTCGAGGATGGACATGGCGATCGCCGCGTCCGGTCGCCCTCCAGGCGTCCTTGTCGTCCATGGACGCCATGAACGCCGCCCGCAGCCCTGGGCGATCCTCGGGGTCGTCGGCTGCGGCGATGAGCGCTGCTGCCGCTCGTACTCCGCCCGGCGGCGCCGCTGCGACGCTTCCTCCGGCTCCTCCTTCACCTCCGCCGGGATGAGGAGGGCGCCGCCGCGCCTCCCTTGCTTGCCGCCGCCGCGCTGCCGCCACGCCTTGTGTTGACGGGCGTCGCCGCTCCTCCTTGACCTCCCGTTTGGGGACGGTGTAGGGCGCCGACCGTGACGACGAGGACGGCGTCGATCGCGCCGGTCCCGAGGAAGAAGAGTGCGAGGAGGACGAGCACGTCGTCCTCCTCGGCTGCCATTGAGGAGACGGCGGCGGCGACGACGGCATCTCCGGCCCGCGGAGCGCCGTTGCGGATGCCGCGGATGACGTTCTCGAGGGTGCGCCGGAACGCCCCGAACGGGCGCGGCCGTCCTTGTTCCAGTTGTTGGGGCCGCCGACGAGCCCGTCGGTCTTTGTGCATCTCGACGTCGTACTTGGCCTTGAAGTACGTCATCCACCAGCGTCGTTGTTCTCGACCGCCCACGTCGGATCCCTCCGCTCCTCCGCGGTGAGTTGAGCCCGCCGGGCCATGACGGCGTCCCACCATTGGTCCGTGCGCGGCCGGCGGCGGCGGAACGCCAATGCCGTTCACGGCCATCCTCCGGCCGCCGGCGCTTGGCGGCCGCATGTCCGGCGGGGCCCGGATACCGGCGCGATACGGCGCCCACGCCTCCGCCACGGTGAGGCTGCCGCGTCCGAAGCCGTTCGCCGCGGCGATCTTGCGGGAGGACGACATTTTTTGAGCGGCAAGGAGAGGATCTGGGAGGGGGAGGCGGCGGCGACGAGAAGGATGAGAGCGGCGCTAACTGCAGGGCGCCTTAAAACAGCGGCGGCAGCGGGTGGTTGCACGCAATAACTCCGGCGCGGACGGCCACGCGGCCATGCACGACGAGACGCGTCCCTGCGTCACCTGGGAAAACAGGGACGCCATTAACGTCGCTTGACCAAAGGTAGGCGACGGGGTTTTAGCCTTCCGTGCCGCTGACGGGTCGGGCCCGCGTCGGTTGGCCTCGCTTTTCGTTGTGTCCGGCGTCCCCGGAGCGTCCTCGTGGGACGGGGACGGGCTCGGGGCGCCGGACACCGTATAGGGGCGCGCCGGACAAAAAAGGGCTTTGGGGGACGCGGCTGGAACGCTTTTTTTGTCCGGCGCGCCCCAAATCCCTTTGGGGGACGGTTTGGGGGACGCGACTGGAGATGCTCTAAGGAGTACTCTACCCTGGCAACTAATCGGACACCGATCTATTAAGAAAATAATTGAGCGCCACCGATCTTTGATGGCGAACGTAACTATCCCGACAGCTGCAACTCACCAGCATGCATGGAACGGTAAGAAATGTGGAGAGGGAGATGGCAATGTGCACTATGGTTTCAGTGGAGTTGACTTGGGGTATACATATAGTGCATTGTTATTTTGAGGAAGAAGAAACATATGCGTTGACGAAACTAAATCTGGCCCCACATTCACAAATTGTTCGGTGGGGGCAGTTACAATGACTAGAGCACCTCTAGTGCAAATTCGACCTTCTTTGAAACCTTTTTTATTCAAATATGAACTGTTGCACTAATTTTTTAGAAAAGAAAATGACTGAACCCACTCGTTGTACTTGCGTCCGCCCTTGTATCTAGAACACCGAGAGGGACGCAACTCCGGCATGCGTGAGACGGTAGAAATGTGGGGAATGTAGATGGCAATGTGCACCATGGTTTTAGTGCAGTTGGCTTGGGTATTTGAAGCCTGCTACCTGCATGGGTAGCTACACACCCCTGCATTATACCAATATTAAAGCCATATTAGCTTGTTTTAGCTCAGTTTTCTAGTAGAACTGGAATTCTAATATACAAAAATGGTTTATGAATTTTGATTTGAACTTTCTTTTGTCAAAGTCAACTCAGTATTAAAAAATTCAACGCAAAATACGTTGGTGAGTTGACTTGGACCAAAAAATATTCAAATCAAAATTCGGAAACCACTTTTGTACACTAAAATTCCACGTTCTACTAGGAAACCGAGCTAAAACAAGTTAATATGGCTACTCTCGAAAATTTCAAATTGCTAGGGGCACTACTAGTGCAATTTCGGTTCTTTTGAAACTTTTTCTTGTCGAAATATAAACTACTACCCTAATTTTTTTTAAGACTGTCCCAACACGTTGTGCTTGCATTTGCCCTGGTCTCTAGAACACCGAGAGGGACGCACCCCTGCTTGCGAAGGAATAGATGTCTCAACAAATGCAGATTATTAGCTTTGTTTCGAAGGGTGCGTGATAGATAACCTTTTTGGCCTTGTATTGACAAATAAGCCCGCTTGGAAAAGTAGGTTGTGGCTTGTTCGAATATCAACCTATACTAGAGTTCTGCTCTTTCAAAAAATACATTCTTCCGTTGCTGGTTCTGAGTCGGATTTGAACCATCTATGCATTTAGAGTCCAAAACAGCCCAGCAAAGAGCATTTACATTTAGATAATTTTCGTATTTCAAAATATTGAAAAATGTAAAATCCCATGGAGGGGGTCCCTTGGGGCTCGATAAATTGGATAAATAGGATGCCACAATTTGTTAATTCACCTCTCAATAATTCACACACAAATGGGTGTTTATGCTCCCGTTAGCTAGGGAAGTGCTAGTGCATCATGAAAGAGCTTTGTATTTTGAGAATTGATAGTCTACCATAACGAAACCGAATAACGAAAATATGGCCCTTGTTTTCCCAACTACAGCAGGAAATTGCCAAGCAAATAGAAGGGACCCAGAAGAAGAGATAAATGACAACTATATCTAGAGAATCTAAAAGAAGTATTGACACTGACCATCTTACGTTGTTTGTCGCGACTCGTTCTAACGAGTGTGAGCTCACATAACACCATCAAACGAAATTGAGCTCTCTTCCTCTGGTCTCTACTAAAAAAAGTGGTTCCTAATGGAATAGGTAATAAATCCTGTAAGGGTACATTGCCCCTATGTGTGGTTTTGGTAATTAATGACAACCCCTATGGACTAATGTTTTCATTGAGTTTATATGAAGGAATATTCCATAGGTACTACTTGTACTCCATGTGTTGGATTCAAGTATGGATGCCATGAAGATAAAGATATATCTTGTGTATTGGCATCATGATCATCGGTTTGAAGATAAATATGTGATATGATCAACAAGAAGAAATGAAGATGGAGTTCTTATGTGGAACTCAATATTAGCCATGCTCTATCTTAAGTGAGTATGAGAAGATACAAGGTTGAGTCGTGCAAGTTCAAGATGAGCATCTCAAGTGGAGCACATGCTTGAAGCTTGCCGTCCATTTGGTAATAATGGACATGTGAAGATGTGCATCAATGGAGCTTTCCCATCATGATGTATGGGGGAGCATTTGTGAGTCTTCACGAAGCAACGATGATCAAGTTGAGGCATTCCGGTTTGAGAAGAGCTTGAAGAGCTATCATCAAGATCAAGCGGGATGCGCAAGGCAAAGGTATGGCCTTGCTAGGTTTTCCTTTTACCGGTCTCAAGGTGGTTGTTGGGAGACCGGATTATAGGATAGATAGCCGCACTATTAAGAGGGGCTTTCGGTTAAGTAACTTGATCACATCGTCTTAGGGAGCTCAATCCTTTGCATACTTTGCATATCCTTATTGCTTCTTGGTGTTTATCTGTGTGAGGTTCTTGAGCTTGTTGCTAGCTTTACAACAAGCCCAAGTTCATCGAAAACGGAATCCGCATGCATCTTCTATTGCGTTTTCGAGTTTGGACGTCTTCACCGTTTCTTGACGGTGGGAGACTCTCTCTCTAAAATCATATAAAAATGTTCTGTGAGGAGTCTCCATATTTCCAGTTTTTGTTGGGGTTCTATTCGTCGTTATCTTTCCAACAAAATTGGTTTCATGTCAATCGGGGTCCGGACACAAAAGTTATCACAGTTTTTGTATAAACATGTTTTCCTGCTCACCCGGTGCAGGACCCGGTCGGACCGGCCCGTGCGCCGGACTAGCTCCGGCCTGCCGCCCGGTCAGCCGGCCTACCAACCGGCGGGCTCGGCGTGCCGTCGGTCGGCCGAATGCCGCTAACCGGGCGCCAACCGGATGAGTTCTGGAAGACGCAAAGTGTCCCCGGGCGAGGTCCGGTCTGGCGCGGGGTTTGGTCCGGCTGGTCGGGTCTGTGGTCCGGTCTCGCAAGACCCTGGACCAGACGGCCCGGCCCTAGGCCCGGTTGGACCGGTCTCCTCGACGGTTTCTCAGCCCAACTTTTCCCCAACGGTTATATTTGCTCTTGGGCTATAAATAGCCCTTCTTCCACCTTGGGCTGAGTTAGTTCTTCCCATTCTCTCTCCACCATTGTTGCATTTGAAGAACTTGCTCTTCCCTTTGATTCCTCCAACCATTCTTGCTCATTCTTGAGGGATCTAAGAGAGGAGATCTAGATCTACACTTCCACCAATCCATTTCTTCTCTAAGTGAGGGAATCTCTTGGGATCTAGATCTTGGAGTCTTTTGTTGACTTTCCCCATTGTTCTTCCTCTCCAATCTCATCCTAGCATTTGTTGTTTGGGTGGGATTTGAGAGTGAAGGATTTGAACACCTCTAGTGTTCTTGCTTTGCATCATTGCATAGTGTTGAGCTCTCCACCACGATTAGTTCAAGTGAGAGACCGTGAGCTTGTTACTCTTGGAGGGAAACCTCCTAGTTGGCTTGGCGGTTGGTGCTCCGGTGATCTCTTCAAGAAGATTGTGAAGAGGCCCGGGCTTCTCCTTCGTGGAGCTTGTGAAGTGGTTGTGGAGCTTGCCATCTCCGGAGCGGAGGAAAAGCTAACCATAAGGAAAGGGCCATTATCCTTCGTGGGTGTGGTTCGGAGAATAGGGTGAGCCTTCGTGGCGCGGGGAATCCTTCGTGGGACCTCCACTCCTCCAAACGTGATGTACCTTGTTGCAAAGCAAGGGAACACGGGAATACATCCTCGTCTCCGCGTGCCTCGGTTATTTCTATACCCGAGCTCTCTTTCCTTGTGATAGCCATCGTGCTTGAAGTACATATATCTTGCTATCACTTGTGCTACATATATCTTGTGCCTATCTTGCTTAGCTCTAGTTGCCATTGCTACACTTAGTTGATCTTAGCATATTTAGGGTTTGTGCTTGTAAACTAAACATTAGTTTAATTCCGCATTCTTACAAGACAAATCCGCAAGAGTTTGTAATTGCCTATTCACCCCCCCCCTCTAGGCGACATCTCGATCTTTCAATTGGTATCAGAGCAAGGTCTCTCCTTGTTTTAGGCTTCACCGCCTTGAGAGTAAAGATGCCGGCTAGTAATTTAGTGCACAATGACACAATTATCTTTGTTGGCACAAATTATCATTTGTGGCGAAATTGCTTGCTTTGTAAGCTTCGGACCTTGTGTCCACATATAGAGCAATTTCTAGATGTCGGTTTTTCTCCTCCGATGGATTCTCAAAATCTATCTTTAGAGGATGAGAAAAACTTACATCTTGAAGCTCAAGTATCTAATGAGCTTTTATTCTCCTTGAGACCCGATTTTCGTAGGTTCTTGATATATATAAAGCGAAAATCGTCTCATGAGATGTGGATCAAGCTTAAGGAAATGTTTGGTGGATCCACTTCTAAATTGGTCGGTGGTGACTCCGAGGAGCTCTCTTCCCCTTCACATCATGAAGAGCTCCAAGTTGCTTCCACCTCCGGTCGTGATGATATATCATCTTCTTCCACTTCACCAACGTGTTGCAAGACACAAGGTAATGATATGGTGAGTGGTGAGGGAAATTGCAATGTTGATATTGTGCTCATTAGTGATGACTCTTCATCTCTATCTCATTGCAATGGTTCCTCTTTGGACTTAAACACATCTTGCATTGAAAATAATATACATGCTTGTGTTGATAGTCCTTGCATATCATGTGTAAATTGCTTACATAGATCTCATGAGGATATGCTTGCCTTGTCTTGCTCCCATAATCAAAATGTTTCTATTTCCTCTAGTTGCTTGTTGACTAACATTGTAGAGGAAACCGAACACTCTATGGATCAAGACATGTTTTCAAATGAGGATTCAAGAATATCTTCATCTTCATTCTCCGGTATGCACATGTGCCTTATGGCAAATGGATCAAAGGTATCTCCTACTTTGACTCCTAACACTTCCTCTAATGATGAGAGTGATGATGATGATAATGATGAAGAATATAATACCTTGGTGCATAATATGGCAACGATATATGCTTCTCTTCATGGTAATAAAAAGGCTCGTGCTAATCTCGAACACTCTATGGATATCTTGAATAAATATAAGGAAACCATAGTGAAGTTGGAGTCCCATGTTGAAAATGAGGAAATGAGATTCACTCTCCTCAAGCATGAGCTAAAAGATGAGAAGCATGCTAATTTCATGCTTACACAAAAAATTGAATCCTATATGCATGAAAATGAGAAAACTATTGTTGATGCTTGTGCTACTAACTCTAATTCTTGTGAAGCATCGACCTTAAAGGAGAATGTTGAGCTAAGGGCTCAACTTGAGTTGCTAACTAGCAATTATAGGGAATTGGAAGAAAGTCATAAAAAGCTCTCAAGCTCTCATGATGAACTTCTAATTTCCTATGATGGGCTAAAGTTAGCTCATGAGGCAAGTATCACTAAGGTAACATCTTGTGAGCCTCATATGGATGTTAGCACAATCTCTACTACAAATGTTATATTGCCATGTGCTAGTCCTTGTAATCCATCTAGTCAAACTAGTGATACACCTTGTGTTGGATTACTCACTTTGCCTTGTTGCTCTAACAATGAAGCTTCTACTTCCTCTAGTACTTGTATTTCTATTAACCATGTAGAGGAAATAAAAGAGCTCGAGGCTCAAGTTCTTTCTTTGAAGAAAGACTTGGAAAAGCGTCATGAAGGGAAATCCGCACTTGACAAGATGCTAAGTGTGCAACAATCCCCCAATGACAAGAGTGGACTTGGATTCAACTCCAATAACAAGAACAAGTCCAAGAGCAAGAGCAACAAGACGAAGGGCCAAGACAAAGTCAAGGATCCAGCCAAGTTGGTTTGTTTCAAGTGCAAGGTTGAAGGGCATCATGTTAGATCATGCCCATTGAAGAAGAAGAAGCACTTGAGTGAGAAACAACAAGGGAAACGGCCACAAGGTAAAGGTCAAGCTCATGCTCGACCTCAAGTTGAAGATAGGCCTCTTCCCAAGAAGAATCAAGATATTGTTCCCCAAGAGAAGAAATCAATAAAGAAGAGAAAGGGGAACACTTGCTACTTATGTCGTGAGAAGGGGCACTTTGCTTCTTCTTGCTTAGGTGGTACCTTATCTAACCCTATAATTGTTGATGAAGATTATTCTCTAGGGAAGGATAAGAATGGCAATGTGTTTGCCAAGTTTGTTGGAACTCAAAGTGGTTTCAAGAAAAGAACCATTTGGGTTGCCAAGCCTATTGTGACTAACCTCTTAGGACCCAACTTGGTTGGGGACCAACAATCTCAAACTTGATCAATAGGTACAAGTGGAGGTCATTGGAGACTTGGCTACTTCATGAAGAATTAAGGGACCTTCATATATTATATTTTGACCAAGCCAAGTCGTATGGATTATCATCTATATCTTATATCCAATGTTCCTCTTTGCGGTAACTTATACTTCAACTCATCATATCTATTGTAAGTTACTTGCCCCTTTGCATGTTTGGTTTTGTACCAAATATTTGTGTGTATGTGTTGTGCCTTACTTACCTATCTTGTGTATTCAAGTATGTTTGTTTGACTCATCATATACGTGTGTATTGTCTTGGAGCCTAATGCATCTTGATGATATCTTATTTGGCTCTCTTTGAGTGATTAATGGAACATCCCATTTTGGGGGAGTGATATGCTTTGTGCATCTCTCTTCCTTTAAAATGTGTGTACATGGGTACCACCACTTAGTATTGATATTGCAAGATTATCTAGTCACTATGTGGTGTGTCATACTCATGAGAAATTCAAATTCTAAATATCCATTAATCATCTCTAGTTGAATTTTTAGTTGCCTCTTGTTTAGAAGAAATGTTTTATCACGTTACGGGGGAGTAATATGTTTTGTACATATCACAAGCCTAGAAAATGTGAACATATGAGGTTATGCCACTTAGAGTTGATGCTCTTAATTATCTTGTTCCTAGGTGGCATGTTTGCTCAAACAAGCTCCACTTCTATTAAAAAACTTTTATTGCTCATCTTATGGATTCTTGTTTGAATAAGAAATTCTTGGTACGGTTTTCCTCAAATACATATCTCTATAATTTATTTGGGACACCGATTGCTTCAAGTTATTCTAATCATTGCCGTGCGTGATTGTTTGACTAGTTGAAGCTATCAAGAATCTTCATCCGTGCATAGTGCTTAATTCTATATACTTATCCTATGCCTTTTATTGTGAAGTTGATCCTTACTATCATTGTCAATTCACCACCGGAAATTATTTCCAATATACCCATTGTCTTTGACAATTGATAACCTTGTATGTGGTTGAATTCATGGATCATCTTCACCTTGGATTTCTTCTTATTTACTTATTTCTCCAAGAAATCTTTGTTGCTCCCATGTGTCTTCCTTGTCCCTTTAAAAAAAACCTTTTGATAAATTCTCTTAATTCATATCAAGTGTTTGTTTTGGAAGACAAACCTTTTCCTTACGGTACATTGTGCCATTGTGAAAAGTGAGGGTTTGGTTTATTTGTTCGAACCTTGCTCTTTTGGGGAGTTTGCTATCTCATTCCTTCTTACATATTTTATTAGCTTGAATGAGATAAATCTTTGAGCATGTTTGCTTTATTTCATCCTCTATGCTCAATGGTTTCTTCTTAGTTCACTTGTTGAACTTTGTTGAACAAATCTTTTGTGATTTGCTTCTTAGATATAATTTGGACAACAAATTTGTTTTGTGACACCTCTATGCCTTATTTAATTCTTTTGGTGTTTTGTCCAAAGTATATCTTTCTTGGATCTTTAAAAGTTTTGGTGCATGCTTATATGTAATTTGTTTATGCTTGTAGCATGCTTGCTTTCTTTCGATCCATTATGTAGGATATACTCCATCAAATCCTAAATGGCTAAGATGTGCATGAAATTCGAATTTCATCTAAATATGCACATGTTTTTATGGAGTGTGTTCTATATATTGTGGTTAGTCTAACCATGTTGGACCCAATAAGTTTGGGGACCAAGATGTACTTGAATGATGTTTTAGGTACATTGGAGATGCAATGGAGGCTTGTCTCATCTATAAGGAAGGTGTTGTCACCATATGACGATTGGAGTCAAGCTAGGATGATCGATGAACTCTTATCCACTACATCAAGCCATTGCCATCTCGGTAACAAGTATCTTATTCATGCACTCTCATATAGCATCCAACCTCTTGTAGGTTGTATCTTGGCATGAAATTATTTATTTCGAAAATATTGCGGTTCTTGAAAAACCCTTTTAAGTAAAACTTCTTATTGAACACTTGAGTAATTTGAGAAGATGCATATGATAGGTTATATATATATATCATATTTTATGATTCACCTATCACAAATATGCCCTCTAGCAATTTATTGCATATCAATTCCTCAAAGAGCTCTTGTGTACAATATTGATGAAATTGTGAAATAAATCCGTATTTGTGATACTTGTTGCCTCTCTCAAAACATTCCAACTAGCTTTACTTCCCTTATTGTTAGTTGTGATGTTTTTGAGATTTTCTTGGTTGAAGCTCATTCATATACCACAAGTGTGTAAATTGGAGCCATAGGCTATATATGCTTTTTAAGCAAACATCCTTGGTATATTTTATGACTTCATCTTGGATATCATGTCTTATTTATTTTGTTAACCTCTTGTGTGTGCATGTTTCTTTATGGATCACTATGTCCACTTTAGAAACTTATATACATGAGAGCGTTAATCCATCAACTTGATATCCTTGTTCCTTGCCAATCATCTTTTACCCTTTTGATTTTAGTACTGTTGGTAAAGAAGATTTTTGAGTGCTTGGTTTACTTATTTTTCTTCATGCACTCATATCTCGTAATTGTTGGACTCAAGTTATTCTTGATAAGCATATTATTTTTATCTTGGGTATGTTCTAAATAATATAGAGGGAGTGAGGATTCCATGTTTGTGCATATTGTATTCAAATGCAAACATTATAAATTGCGCACGAACCTTGGGGAGCTTTCTTATTTTATTTAGAGCACTATATCTCTCTTATCATGATATCTTTGTTTGTCCAATTGGATCTTTGATTGCTCGCTTTATTTGTTGAAGCTCACTTCACCATGTTATGTTTATGCAATATTTGATCCTCAATATAGTTTGACTTCCTTCAAGTATTCATCATTGGATATGTGCACTTGATTCCACTCAAATTATGAGAAGTGCACACTTTGGGGAGGAACTCACATTATATTGGCCTTCTAAATTTTTCACCCATTTTGACAATCGATGCCAATGGGGGAGAAGTTTAGAGGGTTTAAGGGAATGGTTTTATACTTAAGTTTGGTTTGTGCTTAAGTGTTTTGTCCTGTCATGCATTCCATATTTATATGTCTTGCATGGTTGTATATATATGGTGGAAACTATCCCAAAGGTTAATCTTGACAATATATGGAATGAATTCATGTTCATCACACGTGCATACATTGTGGGGGAGTTTTCTCTATATATATTGGTTCTACTCACATCTCTTGCATTTGTTGTAGTTGTGTGAGTAGAGCCGGTTTTGATATGGGCTAGTAGCTTTGTGTTACTTGACCATATCAAATACAACCTCTTGTATACAACTTATTCTCGGATAAGTTGCGTACTTGTTTCTAATATTCATTATATAAACCCTCTTATTGTGGTTGTCATCAATTACCAAAATGGGGGAGATTGTAAGGGTACATTGCCCCTATGTGTGGTTTTGGTAATTAATGACAACCCCTATGGACTAATGTTTTCATTGAGTTTATATGAAGGAATATTCCATAGGTACTACTTGTACTCCATGTGTTGGATTCAAGTATGGATGCCATGAAGATAAAGATATATCTTGTGTATTGGCATCATGATCATCGGTTTGAAGATAAATATGTGATATGATCAACAAGAAGAAATGAAGATGGAGTTCTTATGTGGAACTCAATATTAGCCATGCTCTATCTTAAGTGAGTATGAGAAGATACAAGGTTGAGTCGTGCAAGTTCAAGATGAGCATCTCAAGTGGAGCACATGCTTGAAGCTTGCCGTCCATTTGGTAATAATGGACATGTGAAGATGTGCATCAATGGAGCTTTCCCATCATGATGTATGGGGGAGCATTTGTGAGTCTTCACGAAGCAACGATGATCAAGTTGAGGCATTCCGGTTTGAGAAGAGCTTGAAGAGCTATCATCAAGATCAAGCGGGATGCGCAAGGCAAAGGTATGGCCTTGCTAGGTTTTCCTTTTACCGGTCTCAAGGTGGTTGTTGGGAGACCGGATTATAGGATAGATAGCCGCACTATTAAGAGGGGCTTTCGGTTAAGTAACTTGATCACATCGTCTTAGGGAGCTCAATCCTTTGCATACTTTGCATATCCTTATTGCTTCTTGGTGTTTATCTGTGTGAGGTTCTTGAGCTTGTTGCTAGCTTTACAACAAGCCCAAGTTCATCGAAAACGGAATCCGCATGCATCTTCTATTGCGTTTTCGAGTTTGGACGTCTTCACCGTTTCTTGACGGTGGGAGACTCTCTCTCTAAAATCATATAAAAATGTTCTGTGAGGAGTCTCCATATTTCCAGTTTTTGTTGGGGTTCTATTCGTCGTTATCTTTCCAACAAAATTGGTTTCATGTCAATCGGGGTCCGGACACAAAAGTTATCACAGTTTTTGTATAAACATGTTTTCCTGCTCACCCGGTCTGGGACCCGGTCGGACCGGCCCGTGCGCCGGACTAGCTCCGGCCTGCCGCCCGGTCAGCCGGCCTACCAACCGGCGGGCTCGGCGTGCCGTCCGGTCGACCGGTCGCCAACCGGGCGCCAACCGGATGAGTTCCTGGAAGACGCAAAGTGTCCCCGGTCGAGGTCCGGTCTGCCGCCCGGTTTGGACCGGCTGGTCCGGTCTGTGGTCCGGTCTGACCGGGCCCTGGACCGGACGGCCCGGCCCTAGGCCCGGTTGACCGGTCTCCTCGACGGTTTTCTCAGCCCAACTTTTCCCCAACGGTTATATTTGCTCTTGGGCTATAAATAGCCCTTCTTCCACCTTGGGCTGAGTTAGTTCTTCCCATTCTCTCTCCACCATTGTTGCATTTGAAGAACTTGCTCTTCCCTTTGATTCCTCCAACCATTCTTGCTCATTCTTGAGGGATCTAAGAGAGGAGATCTAGATCTACACTTCCACCAATCCATTTCTTCTCTAAGTGAGGGAATCTCTTGGGATCTAGATCTTGGAGTCTTTTGTTGACTTTCCCCATTGTTCTTCCTCTCCAATCTCATCCTAGCATTTGTTGTTTGGGTGGGATTTGAGAGTGAAGGATTTGAACACCTCTAGTGTTCTTGCTTTGCATCATTGCATAGTGTTGAGCTCTCCACCACGATTAGTTCA
Organism: Lolium perenne; assembly: GCF_019359855.2. Taxonomy (NCBI): domain Eukaryota; kingdom Viridiplantae; phylum Streptophyta; class Magnoliopsida; order Poales; family Poaceae; genus Lolium; species Lolium perenne. The sequence continues at coordinate 67,129,027 of NC_067246.2, forward strand.
AGTGAGAGACCGTGAGCTTGTTACTCTTGGAGGGAAACCTCCTAGTTGGCTTGGCGGTTGGTGCTCCGGTGATCTCTTCAAGAAGATTGTGAAGAGGCCCGGGCTTCTCCTTCGTGGAGCTTGTGAAGTGGTTGTGGAGCTTGCCATCTCCGGAGCGGAGGAAAAGCTAACCATAAGGAAAGGGCCATTATCCTTCGTGGGTGTGGTTCGGAGAATAGGGTGAGCCTTCGTGGCGCGGGGAATCCTTCGTGGGACCTCCACTCCTCCAAACGTGATGTACCTTGTTGCAAAGCAAGGGAACACGGGAATACATCCTCGTCTCCGCGTGCCTCGGTTATTTCTATACCCGAGCTCTCTTTCCTTGTGATAGCCATCGTGCTTGAAGTACATATATCTTGCTATCACTTGTGCTACATATATCTTGTGCCTATCTTGCTTAGCTCTAGTTGCCATTGCTACACTTAGTTGATCTTAGCATATTTAGGGTTTGTGCTTGTAAACTAAACATTAGTTTAATTCCGCATTCTTACAAGACAAATCCGCAAGAGTTTGTAATTGCCTATTCACCCCCCCCCTCTAGGCGACATCTCGATCTTTCAAATCCACTTTGCCATCCAGGGTTACTAACTCGCAATTACCAGATCTTTCAAGTTAAAAAAAAGTCTTTCGAATTAGCTAGGACCACTCTCCAAAGGAGACACAAAACAACTGGGGTCGAATGGTCCCACCTGGTACATCATCTACACTTTGTATGTTGATTAAAAAGAATCAAATATTTGCACTTTCTCTTGATCAACCTCATATCTTTTCTATCTCTTCATTAGGGCATTCCCAATGCACTGCCCTAGAGCTACTGCCTCACACCTTTAACTAGGTTCGGGTGGTCCAAAGTAGGTTCGGATGAGGAGGTAGCCTCCTCTTCAAGAAGTGGGATCTTAAGTCTAAAAAGCATTCTTTTTGGAGAGAGAAAGAGATACATAGTGTCATATTTGTGGGATCCCTTCTCTCTTTTTTCTGACTAAAGTTATAGCTTTCATTGGAGAGATAAAATTGACCATGTTGCTTCTGACAACTTTTTTACATGGAGCAGCTAGTTGTGTATGCCACCATTGCTCATGCCCTTATGACGATGTATTAAAGGTAAACATGAGTGCTCACACAATCATCTTATTCAAGGCATGCACGTCATAGGCCCAACTATCTCATGACAATTATGGGATCACACCATGAACATCAGCTTGGTCATCGTTTGATCTTCTTTCATGCTTTCTCACGATGTCTTGATCCACACAATGAATTATTCACTTGATTGCATGCTCCAACCCGTTATCAACTATGGCTCACACACCGCGACTTAGAGACATATTGTGAATTTTTCTCTTATGTAATCATCTTCTGAAGATTTTGATCCTCCATGGCTTATCTCATAAGCTAGAGCAAGAGAATCTATGAGTTCTCCACAAGAGCTCCATCTTCTTTTACTTTCTCAGACTTTTGATCTTAAATCCAACACATGATCTTCAAGCATTATATGTAGAAAAAACCTTTCAAATATATCTCAATGAAAACACTAGTTCGTATATTGAAATTTTCATTATTTCCGAAACCAGACATGGTGACTTGGTACACGTCCAACAACAACGTACACGAAAATATGGTGGAGGCGAGGTCTTTAGAGAAGCAAAGTAAATGTGTCGTGGCTGGATGAGCGATAACGTACGAGGTAGTGGTGTGAGTGAGTTGTGTAAGCTTCGAAATTTTGGAGAGGCTCCACCAAATTCTCAAAAGAAAGAAGAGCTACAGATGTCCTATAAGTGGCTCTCCGCAACTGGTTGTCAAAATCAATTACTTCCTCCGATTTATATTATTTGACGCTAAAATAGATGTATCATATTTTAGTTGTAAATACATCTATTTTAGCATCAAATAATATGGATCATAGGAAGTACTCCCTCCGTCCTAGTTTGTAAGACTACTCATAGTGGGAGTAACTAAGGTAGTAACATAGAGCTACATGCATTGCCAACTAGGCAAATTGATGACATGGCATGATATTAAATGAAGAAAGAGATGGTTGTGGTAACTAGCTATGTTACCATAACATCACACTTTTCAAGATTGAATGAGTCTACAAGCTAATTAATACACTCATGCATGATACTACATCTAAATTACTATGCATTATGAATGTAGTAACATAGAGTAGTGTCATATGCATGACACTACTATATGTTACTCCCCACTATGACTAGTCTAAGTCACAATTTTTGAATATCTTGGTCCAAGGTACTAGTTGGTTGGGTCTTATTTTCTCTCTCTCATTGGTGCATGCAACCCCTTTCTCTCTCTCATTGGTGCATGCATTCTCTTTCTCTCTCTCATCAGTGCATGCAACCCTTTTCTCTCCCTCATTAAATAAAATTATGCCTTAGAGGTGGGGGTTATGAGACAAATAGTTTTTGGGAATATGACTTACACTCTAGGACGGAGGGAGTATAAAGTTTAACGTGGAGACAGTCCAGGCCTAATTGCTTGACTCCCTAAAAAGCAGAGGACGAGGGACGTGGAAAATGTCAGCTCAGCCTTTGCTTAACAAGTCAACCCCGTCAAAGTCTTTACAAGAATTCTACCCATCTATTAATTGTACAGACATCTTAATTTTTTTATAAAATTATAAATAGTTATTTAGATCATCTAGCGAAAACCATAGATACTAGCACGAGCCAAAGTTGTTCCATCATTCTTACCCCTCTACCGAGGCAAAATTTATTATAATAGAGTTCCTTCGTTGTAATAGACATAGGAAAAGTCATCGTCACAAGACCACGAAGAAGAAACGCACCAGAGCATCATTTTTTAGGACACCCAGATATCATTCTTCCAAGTACCAAGATTATCAGCCGGTCACGGACTGACAAGTCGCGGCATGGGCTGCACGCGCGCGTACACGGCGTGGCACGGGAGCTCGTCGTTTACGCTACGTACGCGGAAGGGATAAGCCGCGGCCGCCGCCGCCGCCGCTGATATCCGTTCCGAACGGATGGCTACCGGAGACGGAGAGGCCAAGTCCGAAACGGTGACAGCGGAAAGGGCAGTCGCGTCGTGTTTTGCCCATGCGGCCGTCTGGGCGTACGTGAGGCTGCGCCGGGTGCCACGGTTCGCCGCGGACTACCACACAGCCGCAGCCGCAGCCGCAGCTTGGCCGGCCATGCATGAGTGGTGACTAGCTCATAGCCTCAGATAGATGAGTCGCGGGGTACCGAGGAAGAAATAAAGGAACAATCTTTCGGAACATGCACACGGCCGGACTTCTCCGCGCGCGGCTAGAAACTTCTTCTGAATTGTACTCCGTACTCAGCATGTCCATTTGGTCGTCTGGTCGAGGAGATAGGGTATGGGCGCTTGTACTTCTCCAGTCTAGGATAACTGGGCTTGAGTCTATCCAATCTCCGCCCTCTGCTTGTACTCTGCACGTGTGTCTTGTACTCTTGTTTGTAACTGAACAGGAAAATAAAAACTGGAAGCTGTTTTCTTTTTGTTCCACAATAAGCTGAAGGCCGTGAGCCCATGAGCTAATCTGGCCCAAATGAGCAGCAAGATCGCTCAGTCTAGTCAAGAGAGAGTGTACGCATCCGGCCAACTCGTTAGCCCAAACCTGAAACTCCAATGATAGCCTGTAAAAGTCAGTCATCGAACAAAAAGTTCTTTTCGTATCATAGGCACCGGCGCTCTTATTATATTATAAAAAAGAGAGTGGTACACCTACATATGAGTGTGGTTGTTTCCGTCACCGTCAATTTTGCTTTGAGATTCGGATAGAAAAAAGAGAGAAAAGAATCTTTCCATCTAACATGGTGAGCACGAATATCGAGTAATAAATGGATGGTGTTGGAGACACCCACACCCATGCGTGGTGTACAAAAATATTAGCGATTACAAAAATTCTAAAATTATATTTATACATTTCAAAAAATTATGTAACAAAATTCTACAAGTAGCTAATGAGGTATTCCACTAACGTATAAAATCTCAATTACAAATGTTTCATCTTCTGAGCTACACAAAAATGACGAAGTCTGATTTTTTTGAAGATTTGAATCACTATACTTAGATCCACATATATTTTATTTTTATGCAGCCTAAAATACACATTATTTTCAGTTGAAAATTTGCACATTTGTGGGATACAATACTGACTACGTCATGATTTATTTTCAGATTTTTCTAAAACTTAGAAATATGTTTTTAATTACTTTTCTAAAAAGGGATCACTGGTGCTCATGTGCACAAAATCTATGTCTATCCTCGAACCTCAATAGAGCTTTCAAATTTTTAAAGGATAGAATCTGGAATAAAGTGAGGGGCTTTTTGGAGAAATTGTTGTCATCGGCTGGCAAGGAAGTCCTGATCAGATCTGTTGCACAAGCCGTCCCGGTATATTGTATGTCCTATTCTAAACTTCCCCGAGGTTTACGTGAACACATTAATTCTTTTATTCGTAAATTCTAGTGCGGAAGCAAACAAGGGGAGAGGAAAACAAGTTGGGTTTCTGGGAAACAATGATCAAACCAAAGTTCTTTGGCGGTTGGGTTTTAGAGATATTGAGCTCTTCAATCTTGCTCTATTGCCAAGGCAAGCATAGCGTACACTCATGAATCCAGAAACCTTGAGTGCACGGATTTTGAAAGCTTGTTATTTTTCACTGGTCAGTATTTTGGAGGTTCGGTTGGCTAGTTCACCATCATCCATATGAAGGTTGGGGTGTAGAAATTGTAGAACCCTAATATTTGTTTCGTGTTTATTTCGATGACTCTTCGTGGGGTGTATAAAGAGGTACATGAAGGGAGTAGACTTGGAGTACAAGAAGCTAGAGTCCTAATCTAACTCTAACCTCTACACGTATACATACCCTAACATCCCTCTCAGTCGTAGCAGGACTGAAGCGCATGATTGCGACATAATTTGTAGTCTCGAGCTTCCGTCCTCTTATTCTCCTTGTCATCATCTTGCCTTGCAGTGTTAGAGGACATCGTAGTCTAACTCGGACATCGTAGTCTAACTCTAACCTCTACACGCATATGTATGCTAACAAGAGGTGCTCGAGCAAGGTTTTATCAAATGAATTGGGGACGTTCAAATTAGCAAAATATGGAACTGTAATTGGTTACCTCAGTGACTATAACATGCGGCCTATTGCATATCGAGCAGCAAATCGTCCACACTTAGTTAGTGAACTCAGTGATGAAGCTTCAGCTTTTCATGGAATAACATGAAAATCCAGCAGTTTTTCTTGCCTATGAGAATTCTTAGTCTTGGAACTACGAGAAGATATATGGATCAAATGATGGCGATGTCTATATGTACGCCATTCCCCTTTTTTGGGGCATCAGTCTTGGAGGAGTGCATCTCGCGACGGACTTGTGGTTTGGTTTCTTAGTGGAGTGATGTTGGTTCTTACTTCTTAGAGCATCAACGAGGGCGTGTCTCGGCAGTGTGGCATTGTGAGGTCTTGACGGTGACCGCGTGATGTTCAACACGTGAAGGGAGGGGGCTTTGTCAGGCGTCATAGTGTGGTCCATGAAAGGAATGACAAAGCTTATGCCTATCTTTATCATGAAGATTCCTCAAATGGATTTGGAGATTGTACCAAGACGAGGACACCATCTGGGCCCGTATCCTTTGCGCCAAGTATCAAGACATGGATAGCATCCTAATAGGCTCGGGTCAAGGGGGATCCCAGTTCTGGAAAGGATTGCACAAGATCAAACAGTTTTTTGCCATGGGGGCAAAATTTCTGCTTAGAGATGGTCGTCGTACTAGGTTCTGGGTAGATCAGTGGTGTGGGGACTCTCTGAAAGGATACAGATGTCGCCTAGAGGGGGGGGGGGGGTGAATAGGCGATTTAAAACTTTTACGAGATGGGCTTAACAAATGCGGAATAAAACTAGCGTTTACTTTGTCAAGCCCAAAGCCTATATACTATGGTTCACCTATGTGCACCAACAACTTATGCTAAGCAATACAAGCAAGTATGTGATAGCAAGATATATATATAACTTCAAGCACGATGGCTATCACAAGGTAAAGTGCATAAGTAAAGAGCTCGGGTATAGAGATAACCGAGGCACGCGGGAGACGACGATGTAGCCCGAAGTTCACACTCTTGCGAGTGCTACTCTCCGTTGGAGCGGTGTGGAGGACAAGTCACTCCAAATGCACGAGGGCCACCGTATTCTCCTCGAGAATTCCCACCAAGAGGGATGTCCTCGATCCACTATGTAACCTTAGGGAGGTTACCGAACCCCCACAAAGCTTGGGGCTATCTCCACAACTTAATTGGAGGCTCCCAACAATATTGCCACAAAGGCCTTGCCCTTGAAGAATCTCCACAACTAAATTGGAGTCCCCAAGAACACCACTAAGATGCCACAAAGGCCTTGCCCTTGAAGATTCTCCACAACTTAATTGGAGTCCCCAATAACACCACAAAGATGCCACAAAGGCCTAGAATCCTTCTAGGGTTCCAAGAACCCAAGAGTAATAACCTTCTTTCTTTCACCTCCACGAATCACCGTGGAGAACTCAAACCGATGCACCAAATGCAATGGCAAGAACACCACAAAGATGCTCAAGTCCTTCTCACTCAAATTCCAACAAAGCTACAAAAGCTATTGGGGGAATAAGAGAGGAAGAACAAAGGAATTCACAAAGAACACCAAGATCAAGATCTAGAGAGTTTCACTCACAAAGAGATGGATTTGATTGGTAGAAATGTAGATCTAGATCTCCTCTCTCTTTTCCCTCAAATGGGGGCAAGAATCATGGAGGGGTTGAGAGATAGAGCAAGCTTCTCTAGTTCAACAATGGAGGAGAGAGAGAGTGAGAGAAGCCTTGGCCCAAGGAGGAAGAAGGGGGGTATTTATACCCCCAAGAAAATCGAGCCGTTGGGCAAAACCAGGGCCGGATAATCCGGCCTAAGTAAGGGCCGGATAATCCGGCCTCAGGGACAAAACCAGGATAAAATCCGGCCAAATATCCGGCCCCTGTCCAGAGCTGCTTTTCTTCCGATTTCGAGGGGGCCGGATATTTCCGAAATATCCGGCCCGGATAATCCGCCCCGGATATTTCTGAAAAATCCGGCCAGGCAAAACTGCAGAAACACCAAAACTAAAACGGGCATAACTTTAGCATCCGGACTCCGATTTTGATGATCTTGGGCTTGTTTTGAAGCTAGGAACAAGCTCTACAAGATCATGCAGGAAACCATCATAGTCCAACAAGGGAGGATAGAAATAAATGATGAAAGGTTTGACCTATCTAAAAAAGACATACCGGAAAAACCTCCAATCTCGAAAATGCAACAAGTTGCCCGTGCAAAAACCATTCTTTATGAACTAGAGCTTGTCATGAGAATAAGCACAAGCTCTAAATCATCACATGGATAAGATCCAAATAACAACCAATAAAGATGATGAATCAAACTAAAAAACGCAACAAGTGATCTATGCGAAATCCGTTTTCGATGAACTAGAGCTTGTCATGAGAATAAGCACAAGCTCTAAAATATCACATGGATAAGGTCCAAATAACAACCAAGAAAGATGATGCAAGGATGCAAAGGTTTGAGCTCTCTCCGAACGATACGATCGAGTTACTCACTCGAGAGCCCTCTTGATAGTACGGCAACTAAACTATAAACTGGTCTCCAACTACACTATGAGACCGGTGAGAAAGAAACCCTATCAAGAGCAAACCTTATACTTGCGTATTCCTCTTGAGCTTGATGACGACGATCTTGACCTCAACAAGATGGAACGCCTTTCTTGCTTGTGCTTGCTTGACGAAGTCTTGTGGATTGCTCCCCCATAATCCACCATGGGAGAGCTTCTTCTTCGGCGCATCTTCACATAACCATGACCACCATGTGGATTGCTCCCCCATAATCCACCATGGGAGAGCTTCTTCTTCGGTGCATCTTCACATATCCATAATCACCATATGGATGGCAAGACTCAAGCAAAGGATCTCTTCGAGATGGCTCATCTTGAACTTGCACTTCATTTCTCCATGGCAAGCTTCAAACTTATGAACTCTTCGAGTTGGCTCATCTTGAACTTTCACTTCATTCTTCATTCTTCATCATATTGATGTCTTGAAGTAACTTGAGGGCTCACTTCATCTTCATCTTCAAGACATACTTGACACTTGATATCCTTCATCAATTTCTTCTTATTGCAACCTTGAAGCCAACAAATGGTTCAAGAATTGCCTATGGACAACTCCTACAAATATAACTCAATGCAAACATTAGTCCATAGGGATTGTCATTAATTACCAAAACCACACATGGGGGCTCCATGCACTTTCAATCTCCCCCATTTTGGTAATTGATGACAATCTCTTTGAGAGGGTTTATATAAGGAATTTAAGTAACAAATAAGTTGAATATATAGAGCAAACTCCCCATAATATATGCATGTGTGAATGATCTTGACTTTCATTGCATATATTGGCATTCAAAGCCTAGTGGAGTTTCATCTAAATATTCAACTATGCAAAGCAACAAGATGCAATGCAATAAAGGCAATAAAGGCACATGCTTAAGCACAAAGCAAAGACATAACCAAATTCCCTTAAACCCTCCAAACTTCTCCCCCATTGGCACCAATTGCCGAAATGGGTGAAAAATTTAGAAGGCAAATATAGTGAGAGTTCCTCCATAGCGTGTGCATTTCTCATAATTTGAGTGGAATCAAATGCACATATCCAATGATGAATATTCGGAAGGAATCACACTATAGATAGGATCAAAGATTGCAAAAAGATAACAAAGTCAAGAAGCTTCAACAAATGAAGCAAGCAACCAAATGAACCACAAGGAAGATACCAAAAGAAAGATAGATATTATGATAAGATCAAGAAGATTGCTCTAAATAATATGAGGAAGCTCCCCAAGGTTTGTGCACAAAACTAGGCAATTTGCATTGGAGTATAAAGTGCACAAACATGGAATCATCACTCCCATAATATCATTCAAAAACAAAAGATACCAAGTGAATCAAACTCTAATGATCACCACAAGATAGTGTTCTAAATCAAATGAGGAAGCTCCCCAAGGTACATGCATAAATTAAAATGTTGTATTTGAATACAATATGCATAACATGGAATCCTCACTCCCTCATTTAAAATACAAACATTTGTAATAGATCATAGAAAGAAAAGTAAGCTAAACACTTGCAACAAACAAATAGTTGAGCAACAAGTAAGAGGCACCATAATAAAAAGGCTCAACCAAGAGGATATGTGAAAGGCATGATAAAGCATATTATAAGACTATTACAAGGATGAGCAAAAAGCATCATCATAGTCTTCAATGAATTATATTGCTTAGCATGACCAATCAACACGCAATAAATAAATAAGATATCAAAAGGAGATGTATCATCTCTTATGTGTATAAGTTTCTCTAAGTGGGCAATATCACAAAGATATTTATCCACAAAGAAATATGCACACACAAAATAGATACGCAAGAAAAATAGTATGATATCCAAGATGAAGTCATGCAATATACCAATAAGAATTTTTGCTTAATAGCATGGCCAAAGGCTCAATTTTATCTTATTGTACATTAATGAACTTCAACGACAAACAACTAAAATACATCACAAATATCAACAAGGGATAGAAGATAGTTGGGATGCATTTGAGAAAGGCAACAAGTATCACAAACGGGGATACCAGAAGAAGTAACTAAATTTACACTTTCATCTATATTGCACATGTGAGAGCCTTGAGGAATTGATATGCAACAAAATTGCTAGATAGGCATAGTTGGGATGGATGAATCATGAGCATGATTTAAAATACTTCCCAACAAATGCACTCATCTCAAATTACTCACATTCACAATAAAGAGGTTTCATTAAGACTTTTGCAAGAAGCACAACATTTGCAAATCAAGAGATTCATGCCAAGATGCAACCATAAGGTTGGATACAAGAAAAGTATGCATGAGAAGATACTTGTTACCAAGATAGCATTGGTGTGGATGTAGTAGATATGTGTTCGTTGACCATCCTAGCTTGCCTCAAGTTACCATTGAGTCACCACATCTTTCCAAGAGTGAGACAAGCATCCAATGCATATCCATTGTACCTAACACAAAGGTAAGTACAAAATGGTTCCCAAACTAATTGGGTCCGAAGTAGTTAGACACACTACAACATATAGGACAAACTCCACAATTCTATGTGCATATAGATATGAAATTGAATTTCATGCACATCTTAGCCAAATTAGGATTTGATGGAGTTTACCCTATATATTGGATCAAAGAAAGTGACACATGCCATAAGATATACATATATTAAATATGCACAATATTTTCAAGAACCAAAGGAAGATACAATTTGGACAAAACACCAAATAAACCAAGAGACAATGGTTGTCCAAATTATATCAAAGAATCAAATCACCACAAGATTGAATCCAAAGACTTATCTCATTATAAGAAGCTAATTAAACCTAAACACAAAGGAATGAGATAACCAACTCCCAAGAGAGCAAGGTTCCAACAAATAAACCAAACCCTCGACACTTTTTATGATGGCACAAAGTACCAAAAAGAAAATTTATGTCTCCCAAAACCAAATTTTTGATAATGATCAAGAGAAGTTTAAGCATTATAACAAATATATGAGAGCTCCCCCAAGATTAGTGCATTATCTAGGATTTATAATATGGATACAAAATGCACAAAACTAGGATCATCACGCTACCTATATCTACTAAAAATGCTAAGAAAGTTTGAATAGACAAATTAGATCCATAAGATGCAAGGAAGACACATGGGAGTCAAAGCACAACAAATTCATGGCAATAAATAAGGCAATTTAAACACAAGAGCCAATGTAGATATGATCAATAAATATCTACCTCATAATGATTACCAATTATCCTAGGACAAGAGGTATTAGGAAATATTTCCCGGTGGTAGTTTGTAAGTATACATAAGATCATATTTACAATGAACAAAGCATATGCTAAAAGATAAGAGTTAACCAACATGCAAAGAAAGTTTCTTGATAGCTTCATTTAGTCATACCAACATGCAAAGCAATTAATAGTATGACTTGAAGCACATGGTTTTCCAAAAATGTATTGAGGGACACGTTGTGAAAAACCATGCGAAGAAAAACTTTCACAAATAAGATCCACAAAGATATTAGCAATGAAGCCATTTACGCAAATTGGAGCTTGTTTGAGAAAACATGCCACATAGGAGAGAGATAATTTACGGTATCAATTCTATGTGACACAACCTCAAATGTTCACATTTTCTAGGCTTGTAATATGCACAAAGCTTATTACTCCCCCATAATGTGATAAGGAATTTATTTTCACAAGAGGCAAATAAGATCCAACTAGAGATATTAATGGACAATAGAATTTGAATTTCTCATGAATATGACATACCACATAGAGACTAGACAATCTTGCAATATCAATTCTAAGTGATATTCCTCATGTACACACATTGTTAGGATCATGAAATTCCCAAAGGAATATCACTCCCCCAAAATGGGATAGTCCATTAATCGCTCATAAGAGCCATATAAGATACAACAAGATGCAAAGTGGCTCCAACACAAACACAAATACATGGTGTGCAACCCAACATGCATAGACTTGATTTCTCAAAAAAAGCAAGTAGGAAGCACAACATATACAAACACATGTTAGGAACAAAAACTAACACATGCAAAGGGGCGGGTAACTTTCAATATAAATGAGTTGAACACATGTTACCGCAAGGAGGAACATTGATCATATGATAGAAGCAAGATAACCAAGACTTGGCTTGAGATTATATAAATGATGAAGATCCCTTAATTCTTCATGATGTAGCCAAGTCTCCAATGCCCTCCAACAAGCACCTATTGATCAAGTTTTGGATTGTTGGTCCCCAACTAAGTTGGGTCCTAAGAGGTTAGTCACAATAGGCTTGGCAACCCAAATGGTTCTTTTCTTGACACCACTTTGAGCACCAACATATTTGGCAAACACATTGCCACCCTCATCCTTACGAAGAGAATAAACATCATCAATGGTGATAGAGTTGGATGAGGTACCAATAGTGCAAAAGGAGGAGATGTGGCCCTTCTCACGGCATATGTAGCAAGTTCTTTTCTTCTCCTTCTTCTCACTAGATTTCTCCACAATGGGAGCATTGGCTTGATTCTTCTTGGGAAGTGGCATTTCTTCAACTTGAGGTTGAATATGAGTTTGAGCTTGAGGCCGCTTCCCTTTTTGCTTCTTCTTCAAAGGGCAAGATCTAACATGATGCCCTTCAATTTTGCACTTGAAGCAAACAATCTTGGCCGGGTCTTTGACTTGTAGTTGGCCCTTCTTAATCTTGTTGTTCTTGGACTTGTTCTTGTTGTTGGAGTTGAATCCAAGTCCACTCTTGTCATTGGGGGATTGTTGCACACTCAACATCTTGTCAAGTTTGCATTTCCCTTCATGACTCTTTACCAAGTCGTTCTTCAAAGAAGTGACTTGGGCCTTGAGCTCTTTGATTTCCTCTACATGGTTAGTAATAACACAAGTATTAGAGGAAGTAGAACCTTCATTGTTAGAGCAACAAGGCAAGGAAGATAATTCATCACAAGATTTAGCAATATTATGAGTGGATGAATTACTAGAACTAGCACATGGCAATATAACATTTTGAGTAGTAGTGCTAGTACCCACATGAGGCTCATAAGGTGTTGCCTTAGATATTATAGCCTCATGAGCTAACTTTAGCCTATCATGAGAGGCTAGAAGATCCTCATAGGAGCTAGAAAGCTTTCCATGATTTTCTTCCAATTTCCCATAATTGCTAGTTAGCAATTTAAGTTGAGCCCTGATGCGTGTTGTTGACACGTCCGTTGGGAACCCCAAGAGGAAGGTGTGATGCGCACAGCGGCAAGTTTCCCTCACTAAGAAACCAAGGTTTAATCGAACCAGTAGGAGTCAAGAAGCACGTTGAAGGTTGATGGCGGCGGGATGTAGTGCGGCGCAACACCAGAGATTCCGGCGCCAACGTGGAACCTGCACAACACAACCAAAGTACTTTGCCCCAACGAAACAGTGAGGTTGTCAATCTCACCGGCTTGCTGTAACAAAGGATTAACCGTATTGTGTGGAAGATGATTGTTTGCAGAAAACAGTAGAACAAGTATTGCAGTAGATTGTATTTCAGTATAGAGAATTGGACCGGGGTCCACAGTTCACTAGAGGTGTCTCTCCCATAAGATAAACAGCATGTTGGGTGAACAAATTACAGTTGGGCAATTGACAAATAAAGAGGGCATGACCATGCACATACATATCATGATGAGTATAGTGAGATTTAATTGGGCATTACGACAAAGTACATAGACCGCCATCCAGCATGCATCTATGCCTAAAAAGTCCACCTTCAGGTTATCATCCGAACCCCCTCCAGTATTAAGTTGCTAACAACAGACAATTGCATTAAGTATTGCGCGTAATGTAACTAGTAACTACATCCTTGAACATAGCACTAATGTTTTATCCCTAGTGGCAACAGCACATCCACAACCTTAGAACTTTACATCCTTGTCCCGAGATATCAATGGAGGCATGAACCCACTATCGAGCATAAATACTCCCTCTTGGAGTTACAAGCATCTACTTGGCCAGAGCATCTACTAGTAACGGAGAGCATGCAAGATCATAAACAACACATAGACATAACTTTGATAATCAACATAACAAGTATTCTCTATTCATCGGATCCCAACAAACGCAACATATAGAATTACAGATAGATGATCTTGATCATGTTAGGCAGCTCACAAGATCCGACAATTAAGCACAATGGGGAGAAGACAACCATCAAGCTACTGCTATGGACCCATAGTCCAGGGGTAGACTACTCACACATCACTCCGGAGGCGACCATGGCGGCGTAGAGTCCTCCGGAAGATGATTCCCCTCTCCGGCAGGGTGCGGAGGCGATCTCTGGATCCCCGAGATGGGATCGGCGGCGGCGGCGTCTCTGGAAGGTTTTCCGTATCGTGGCTCTCAGATCGGGGTTTCGCAACGGAGGCTTTAAGTAGGCGGAAGGGCAGGTCAGAGGCGGCACGAGGGCCCCACACCACAGGGCCGCGCGGCCAAGGGGGCCGCGCCGCCTAGGGTGTGGCCACCTCGTGGCCCCACTTCGTCTCCTCTTCGGACTTCGGAAGCTTCGTGGCAAAATAGGACCCTGGGCGTTGATTTCGTCCAATTCCGAGAATATTTCGTTACTAGGATTTCTGAAAACAAAACAGCAGAAAACAAAGAATCGGCACTTCGGCATCTTGTTAATAGGTTAGTTCCAGAAAATGCACGAATATGACATAAAGTGTGCATAAAACATGTAGATAACATCAATAATGTGGCATGGAACATAAGAAATTATCGATACGTCGGAGACGTATCAGCATCCCCAAGCTTAGTTCTGCTCGTCCCGAGCAGGTAAAACGATAACACAGATAATTTTTGGAGTGACATGCCATCATAACCTTGATCATACTATTTGTAAAGCATATGTAGTGAATGCAGCGATCAAAACAATGTATATGACATGAGTAAACAAGTGAATCATATAGCAAAGACTTTTCATGAATAGCACTTCAAGACAAGCATCAATAAGTCTTGCATAAGAGTTAACTCATAAAGCAATAATTCAAAGTAAAGGCATTGAAGCAACACAAAGGAAGATTAAGTTTCAGCGGTTGCTTTCAACTCATAACATGTATATCTCATGGATATTGTCAACATAGAGTAATATAATAAGTGCAATAAGCAAGTATGTAGGAATCAATGCACAGTTCACACAAGTGTTTGCTTCTTGAGGTGGAGAGAAATAGGTGAACTGACTCAACATTAAAAGTAAAAGAATTGTCCTCCATAGAGGAAAAGCATCGATTGCTATATTTCTGCTAGAGCTTTGATTTTGAAAACATGAAACAATTTTGTCAACGGTAGTAATAAAGCATATGTATCATGTAAATTATATCTTACAAGTTGCAAGCCTCATGCATAGTATACTAATAGTGCCCGCACCTTGTCCTAATTAGCTTGGACTACCGGATCATCACAATGCACATGTTTTAACCAAGTGTCACAAAGGGGTACCTCTATGCCGCTTTGTACAAAGGTCTAAGGAGAAAGCTCGCATTGGATTTCTCGCTATTGATTATTCTCAACTTAGACATCCATACCGGGACAACATAGACAACAGATAATGGACTCCTCTTTTATGCATAAGCATGTAACAACAATTAATAATTTTCTCATATGAGATTGAGGATGTATGTCCAAAACTGAAACTTCCACCATGGATCATGGCTTTAGTTAGCGGCCCAATGTTCTTCTCTAACAATATGCATGCTTAACCATAAGGTGGTAGATCGCTCTTACTTCAGACAAGACGAACATGCATAGCAACTCACATGAAATTCAACAAAGAGTAGTTGATGGCGTCCCCAGTGAACATGGTTATCGTACAACAAGCAACTTAATAAGAGATAAAGTGCATAATTACATATTCAATACCACAATAGTTTTTAAGCTATTTGTCCCATGAGCTATATATTGCAAAGGTGAATGATGGAATTTTAAAGGTAGCACTCAAGCAATTTACTTTGGAATGGCGGAAAATACCATGTAGTAGGTAGGTATGGTGGACACAAATGGCATAGTGGTTGGCTCAAGTATTTTGGATGCATGAGAAGTATTCCCTCTCGATACAAGGTTTAGGCTAGCAAGGCTTATTTGAAACAAACACAAGGATGAACCGGTGCAGCAAAACTCACATAAAAGACATATTGAAAACATTATAAGACTCTACACCGTCTTCCTTGTTGTTCAAACTCAATACTAGAAATTATCTAGACCTTAGAGAAACCAAATATGCAAACCAAATTTTAGCATGCTCTATGTATTTCTTCATTAATGGGTGCAAATCATATGATGCAAGAGCTTAAACATGAGCACAACAATTGCCAAGTATCACATTACCCAAGACATTTATAGCAATTACTACATGTATCATTTTCCAATTCCAACCATATAACAATTTAACGAAGAAGAAACTTCGCCATGAATACTATGAGTAGAAACTAAGGACATACTTGTCCATATGCTACAGCGGAGCGTGTCTCTCTCCCATAAAGTGAATGCTAGGATCCATTTTATTCAAACAAAACAAAAAACAAAAACAAACCGACGCTCCAAGCAAAGCACATAAGATGTGATGGAATAAAAATATAGTTTCAGGGGAGGAACCTGATAATGTTGTCGATGAAGAAGGGGATGCCTTGGGCATCCCCAAGCTTAGACGCTTGAGTCTTCTTAATATATGCAGGGGTGAACCACCGGGGCATCCCCAAGCTTAGAGCTTTCACTCTCCTTGATCATGTTGCATCATACTCCTCTCTTGATCCTTGAAAACTTCCTCCACACCAAACTTAGAACAACTCATTAGAGGGTTAGCGACAATAAAAATTAACATGTTCAGAGGTGACACAATCATTCTTAACACTTCTGGACATTGCATAAAGCTACTGGACATTAATGGATCAAAGAAATTCATCCAACATAGCAAAAGAGGCAATGCGAAATAAAAGGCAGAATCTGTCAAAACAGAACAGTTCGTATTGACGAATTTTATCGAGGCACCAGACTTGCTCAAATGAAAATGCTCAAATTGAATGAAAGTTGCGTACATATCGGAGGATCACTCACGTAAATTGGCATAATTTTCTGAGTTACCTACAGGGAAAACAGCCCAGATTCGTGACAGCAAAGAAATCTGTTTCTGCGCAGTAATCCAAATCTAGTATGAACTTTACTATCAACGACTTTACTTGGCACAACAAAACACTAAACTAAGATAAGGAGAGGTTGCTACAGTAGTAAACAACTTCCAAGACACAAAATAAAAACAAAGTACTGTAGGTAAAAACATGGGTTGTCTCCCATAAGCGCTTTTCTTTAACGCCTTTCAGCTAGGCGCAGAAAGTGTGTATCAAGTATTATCAAGAGACGAAGTGTCAACATCATAATTTGTTCTAATAATAGAATCAAAAGGTAACTTCATTCTCTTTCTAGGGAAGTGTTCCATACCTTTCTTGAGAGGAAATTGATATTTTATATTACCTTCCTTCATATCAATGATAGCACCAACAGTTCGAAGAAAAGGTCTTCCCAATATAATGGGACAAGATGCATTGCATTCAATATCGAAGACAACAAAATCAACGGGGACAAGGTTATTGTTAACGGTAATGCGAACATTATCAACTTTCCCCAAAGGTTTCTTCGTAGAATGATCAGCAAGATTAACATCCAAATAACAATTTTTCAGCGGTGGCAAGTCAAGCATATTATAATTTTTCTTAGGCATAACAGAAATACTTGCACCAAGATCACATAAAGCATTACAATCAAAATCTTTAACCTTCATCTTAATGATGGGCTCCCAACCATCCTCTAGCTTTCTAGGAATAGAGGCTTCGCGCTCTAGTTTCTCTTCTCTAGCTTTTATTAGAGCATTTGTAATATGTTGCGTGAAAGCCAAATTTATAGCACTAGCATTAGGACTTTTAGCAAGTTTTTGCAAGAACTTTATAACTTCAGAGATGTGGCAATCATCAAAATTCAAACCATTATAATCTAAAGCAATGGGATCATCATCCCCAATGTTGGAAAAAATTTCAGCAGTTTATCACAGCGATTTCAGCGGTTTTAGCGATTTCAGGCAGTTTCTCGCGCTTTGCATTAGAAGTGGAAACATTGCTAACACCAATTCTTTTATTATTAATAGTAGGAGGTGCAGCAACATGTGTAGCATTAGCATTACTAGTGGTGGTAATAGTCCAAACTTTAGCTACATTATTCTCTTTAGCTAGTTTTTCATTTTCTTCTCTATCCCACCTAGCACGCAGTTCAGCCATTAATCTTATATTCTCATTAATTCTAACTTGGATGGCATTTGCTGTAGTAGTAATTTTGTTATGATGATTTTCATTAGGCATAACTTTCGATTTCAAAAGATCAACATCAGCAGCAAGACTATCGACTTTAGAAGCAAGTATATCAATTTTCCCAAGTTTTTCTTCAACAGATTTGTTAAAAGCAGTTTGTGTACTAATAAATTCTTTAAGCATAGCTTCAAGTCCAGGGGGTGAACTCCTATTATTGTTGTAAGAATTCCCATAAGAATTACCATAGCCGTTGCCATTATTATAAGGATATGGCCTATAGTTGTTACTAGAATTGTTCCGGTAAGCATTGTTGCTGAAATTATTATTTTTAATGAAGTTCACATCAACATGTTCTTCTTGTGCAACCAATGAAGCTAATGGAACATTATTAGGATCAACATTTGTCCTATCATTCACAAGCATAGACATAATAGCATCAATCTTATCACTCAAGGAAGAGGTTTCTTCGACAGAATTTACCTTCTTACCTTGTGGAGCTCTTTCCGTGTGCCATTCAGAGTAGTTGATCATCATATTATCAAGAAGCTTTGTTGCTTCACCAAGAGTGATGGACATAAAGGTACCTCCAGCAGCTGAATCCAATAGGTTCCGCGAAGAAAAATTCAGTCCTGCATAGAAGGTTTGGATGATCATCCAAGTAGTCAGTCCATGGGTTGGGCAATTTTTAACCAAAGATTTCATTCTTTCCCATGCTTGTGCAACATGTTCAGTATCTAATTGTTTAAAATTCATTATGCTACTCCTCAAAGAAATAATTTTAGCAGGGGGATAATATCTACCAATAAAAGCATCCTTGCATTTAGTCCATGAATCAATACTATTCTTAGGCAGAGATAGCAACCAATCTTTAGCTCTTCCTCTTAATGAGAAAGGGAACAATTTTAATTTTATAATGTCACCATCTACATCTTTATATTTTTGCATTTCACATAGTTCAACAAAATTATTAAGATGGGCAGCAGCATCATCAGAACTAACACCAGAAAATTGCTCTCGCATAACAAGATTCAGTAAAGCAGGTTTAATTTCAAAGAATTCTGCTGTAGTAGCAGGTGGAGCAATAGGTGTGCATAAGAAATTATTATTTGTGGTTGTGAAGTCACACAACTTAGTATTTTCAGGGTTGGCCATTTTAGCAACAGTAAATAAAGCAAACTAGATAAAGTAAATGCAAGTAACTAATTTTTTTGTGTTTTTGATATAGCAAACAAGATAGCAAATAAAGTAAAACTAGCAACTAATTTTTTTTGCATTTTGATTTAGTGCAGCAAACAAAGTAGTAAATAAAACTAAGCAAGACAAAAAACAAAGTAAAGAGATTGAGAAGTGGAGACTCCCCTTGCAGCGTGTCTTGATCTCCCCGGCAACGGCGCCAGAAATTTGCTTCTGGCGTGCAGTTGACGTGGGAGATATAAATCTTTGTGGTGTAACTTCCTTCAGGTCCCCGGCAACGGCGCCAGAAATTTGCTTGATGCGTGTTGTTGACACGTCCGTTGGGAACCCCAAGAGGAAGGTGTGATGCGCACAGCGGCAAGTTTCCCTCAGTAAAAAACCAAGGTTTAATCGAACCAGTAGGAGTCAAGAAGCACGTTGAAGGTTGATGGCGGCGGGATGTAGTGCGGCGCAACACCAGAGATTCCGGCGCCAACGTGGAACCTGCACAACACAACCAAAGTACTTTGCCCCAACGAAACAGTGAGGTTGTCAATCTCACCGGCTTGCTGTAACAAAGGATTAACCGTATTGTGTGGAAGATGATTGTTTGCAGAAAATAGTAGAACAAGTATTGCAGTAGATTGTATTTCAGTATAGAGAATTGGACCGGGGTCCACAGTTCACTAGAGGTGTCTCTCCCATAAGATAAACAGCATGTTGGGTGAACAAATTACAGTTGGGCAATTGACAAATAAAGAGGGCATGACCATGCACATACATATCATGATGAGTATAGTGAGATTTAATTGGGCATTACGACAAAGTACATAGACCGCCATCCAGCATGCATCTATGCCTAAAAAGTCCACCTTCAGGTTATCATCCGAACCCCCTCCAGTATTAAGTTGCTAACAACAGACAATTGCATTAAGTATTACGCGTAATGTAACTAGTAACTACATCCTTGAACATAGCACTAATGTTTTATCCCTAGTGGCAACAGCACATCCACAACCTTAGAACTTTCTGTCACTATCCCAGATATCAATGGAGGCATGAACCCACTATCGAGCATAAATACTCCCTCTTGGAGTTACAAGCATCTACTTGGCCAGAGCATCTACTAGTAACGGAGAGCATGCAAGATCATAAACAACACATAGACATAACTTTGATAATCAACATAACAAGTATTCTCTATTCATCGGATCCCAACAAACGCAACATATAGAATTACAGATAGATGATCTTGATCATGTTAGGCAGCTCACAAGATCCGACAATTAAGCACAATGGGGAGAAGACAACCATCTAGCTACTGCTATGGACCCATAGTCCAGGGGTAGACTACTCACACATCACTCCGGAGGCGACCATGGCGGCGTAGAGTCCTCCGGGAGATGATTCCCCTCTCCGGCAGGGTGCCGGAGGCGATCTCCTGGATGCCCCGAGATGGGATCGGCGGCGGCGGCGTCTCTGGAAGGTTTTCCGTATCGTGGCTCTCGGTACTGGGGGTTTCGCAACGGAGGCTTTAAGTAGGCGGAAGGGCAGGTCAGGAGGCGGCACGAGGGCCCCACACCACAGGGCCGCGCGGCCAAGGGGGGGCCGCGCCGCCCTAGGGTGTGGCCACCTCGTGGCCCCACTTCGTCTCCTCTTCGGACTTCTGGAAGCTTCGTGGCAAAATAGGACCCTGGGCGTTGATTTCGTCCAATTCCGAGAATATTTCGTTACTAGGATTTCTGAAAACAAAAACAGCAGAAACAAAGAATCGGCACTTCGGCATCTTGTTAATAGGTTAGTTCCAGAAAATGCACGAATATGACATAAAGTGTGCATAAAACATGTAGATAACATCAATAATGTGGCATGGAACATAAGAAATTATCGATACGTCGGAGACGTATCAAGCCCTTAGCTCAACATTCTCCTTCAAGATAGATGCTTCACAAGAAGTAGAGTTAGTAGCACAAGCATCATTATTAATAGAAATGGGAGAAGGCAAGTTGTCATGCTCTTTTAGATAAGAAGCTTTAAGTTGCTCATGCGACTCGGTGAGTTTGGTGAGCGCACTCTCAATAGCCCTTGAGCCCTTTTTGAGTTGCTCAAAATCCTCAAGGAGTTTAGCATTAACAAACACAAGCTTATCATTTTTTAGCTTTAGTTCATTTGCCACCTCAAGAGCTCTATCATGGTTTTCCTTTTCTCTAGACAATTCTAGAGCAAAGGTTTCCTCAAGAGCTTCCTTGGTGGTTTGTTCTTCTTCAAGTTCATCCTTTAGAGATGCCACATCATTGGCATACTCTCGTTCAAGAGCACCCATTTTATCAATGGTGTTCTCATGCATCCAAATAAGTTTTTGGCTCTCAATAGCGGTAGTCAAGATTTCAAAGAAGTGAGTGCTAGCAATTTTATCTTTGCAAAGAACCTTGAATACAATCTTACCCTTATCGCGTAGAGAGACAACCCAATCATCTTCTTCATATTTCTCCTCATCCTTATCCCCACGAGAAATATTAGGTTCCATGGTAGGAGGTACCGTGGAACCCTTGGCCATAAGGCATATATGAGAACCGTGAGATAAAGATGAGGAGTTACTTGAGGCTCCTTTCAAGATCTTGTCTTGACCAATAGAATCTTTGGTTTCCTCTACATTGTTAGCCACACAACAACTAGAGGAAATAGAAGCATTTTTATCATGGCCACAAGACAAATCAAGCATATCATCATGAGATTTATTCAAGCAACTTACACATGATATGCAAGGACTATCAACACAAGCATGTAAATCATTTCTAGAGATAGATGTGTTTAAGTCCGAAGATGAAGCATTGCAATGAGATAGAGATGAAGAATCATCAATAGTAAGCTCAATATCAACATTGCAATTTTCATCACCACTCACCATATCATTACCTTGTGTCTTGACACACTTTGGTGAAGTGGATGAAGATGAGAACTCATCACGGCCGGAAGTGGAAGCAATGCAATCATCCTTAATAATATTGGACACATCATATTTATCTTGAATTTTTGTCCATAACTCATGAGCGCTCCAAAAAGGCAAGTATGGAAAAAGACCTACATCTCGCAAAGCATTCATAAGAACATAAGAAGCTTGAGAATTGAGATATAAATTTTTCTCATCCTCTAAAGATAGATTTTGTGAATCCATAGGAGGAGAAAAACCTATATCTACAATTTTCTCCATATAAGGGTCAATGTCCCGAAAATGACTAAGCATGCAAATTTTCCAAACATCATAATTTGTGCCATCTAATATAAGAGTGTTATCGTGCACTAATCCTCTAGCCGACATCTTTACTCTCAAGGCGGTGAAGCCTAAGAATGAGAGACCTTGCTCTGATACCAATTGAAAGGATACGGATGTCGCCTAGAGGGGGGGGGTGAATAGGCGATTTAAAACTTTTACGAGATGGGCTTAACAAATGCGGAATAAAACTAGCGTTTACTTTGTCAAGCCCAAAGCCTATATACTATGGTTCACCTATGTGCACCAACAACTTATGCTAAGCAATACAAGCAAGTATGTGATAGCAAGATATATATAACTTCAAGCACGATGGCTATCACAAGGTAAAGTGCATAAGTAAAGAGCTCGGGTATAGAGATAACCGAGGCACGCGGGAGACGACGATGTAGCCCGAAGTTCACACTCTTGCGAGTGCTACTCTCCGTTGGAGCGGTGTGGAGGACAAGTCACTCCAAATGCACGAGGGCCACCGTATTCTCCTCGAGAATTCCCACCAAGAGGGATGTCCTCGATCCACTATGTAACCTTAGGGAGGTTACCGAACCCGCACAAAGCTTGGGGCTATCTCCACAACTTAATTGGAGGCTCCCAACAATATTGCCACAAAGGCCTTGCCCTTGAAGAATCTCCACAACTAAATTGGAGTCCCCAAGAACACCACTAAGATGCCACAAAGGCCTTGCCCTTGAAGATTCTCCACAACTTAATTGGAGTCCCCAAGAACACCACAAAGATGCCACAAAGGCCTAGAATCCGTCTAGGGTTCCAAGAACCCAAGAGTAACAACCTTCTTTCTTTCACCTCCACGAATCACCGTGGAGAACTCAAACCGATGCACCAAATGCAATGGCAAGAACACCACAAAGATGCTCAAGTCCTTCTCTCTCAAATTCCAACAAAGCTACAAAAGCTATTGGGGGAATAAGAGAGGAAGAACAAAGGAATTCACAAAGAACACCAAGATCAAGATCTAGAGAGTTCCACTCACAAAGAGATGGATTTGATTGGTAGAAATGTAGATCTAGATCTCCTCTCTCTTTTCCCTCAAATAGGGGCAAGAATCATGGAGGGGTAGAGAGATAGAGCAAGCTTCTCTAGTTCAACAATGGAGGAGAGAGAGAGTGAGAGAAGCCTTGGCCCAAGGAGGAAGAAGGGGGGTATTTATACCCCCCAAGAAAATCGAGCCGTTGGGCAAAACCAGGGCCGGATAATCCGGCCTAAGTAAGGGCCGGATAATCCGGCCTCAGGGACAAAACCAGGATAAAATCCGGCCAAATATCCGGCCCCTGCCCAGAGCTGCTTTTCTTCCGATTTCGAGGGGGCCGGATATTTCCGAAATATCCGGCCCGGATAATCCGCCCCGGATATTTCTGAAAAATCCGGCCAGGCAAAACTGCAGAAACACCAAAACTAAAACGGGCATAACTTTAGCATCCGGACTCCGATTTTGATGATCTTGGGCTTGTTTTGAAGCTAGGAACAAGCTATACAAGATCATGCAGGAAACCATCATAGTCCAACAAGGGAGGATAGAAATAAATGATGAAAGGTTTGACCTATCTAAAAAAGACATACCGGAAAAACCTCCAATCTCGAAAATGCAACAAGTTGCCCGTGCAAAACCCATTCTTTATGAACTAGAGCTTGTCATGAGAATAAGCACAAGCTCTAAATCATCACATGGATAAGATCCAAATAACAACCAATAAAGATGATGAATCAAACTCGAAAACGCAACAAGTGATCTATGCGAAATCCATTTTCGATGAACTAGAGCTTGTCATGAGAATAAGCACAAGCTCTAAAACATCACATGGATAAGGTCCAAATAACAACCAAGAAATATGATGCAAGGATGCAAAGGTTTGAGCTCTCTCCGAACGATACGATCGAGTTACTCACTCGAGAGCCCTCTTGATAGTACGGCAACTAAACTATAAACCGGTCTCCAACTACACTATGAGACCGGTGAGAAAGAAACCCTATCAAGAGCAAACCTTATACTTGCGTATTCCACTTGAGCTTGATGACGACGATCTTGACCTCAACAAGATGGAACGCCTTTCTTGCTTGTGCTTGCTTGACGAAGTCTTGTGGATTGCTCCCCCATAATCCACCATGGGAGAGCTTCTTCTTCGGCGCATCTTCACATAACCATGACCACCATGTGGATTGCTCCCCCATAATCCACCATGGGAGAGCTTCTTCTTCGATGCATCTTCACATATCCATGATCACCATATGGATGGCAAGACTCAAGCAAAGGATCTCTTCGAGATGGCTCATCTTGAACTTGCACTTCATTTCTCCATGGCAAGCTTCAAGCTTATGAACTCTTCGAGTTGGCTCATCTTGAACTTTCACTTCATTCTTCATTCTTCATCATATTGATGTCTTGAAGTAACTTGAGGGCTCACTTCATCTTCATCTTCAAGACATACTTGACACTTGATATCCTTCATCGATTTCTTCTTATTGCGACCTTGAAGCCAACAAATGGTTCAAGAATTGCCTATGGACAACTCCTACAAATATAACTCAATGCAAACATTAGTCCATAGGGATTGTCATTAATTACCAAAACCACACATGGGGGCTCCATGCACTTTCAATCTCCCCCATTTTGGTAATTGATGACAATCTCTTTGAGAGGGTTTATATAAGTAATTTAAGTAACAAATAAGTTGAATATATAGAGCAAACTCCCCATAATATATGCATGTGTGAATGATCTTGACTTTCATTGCATATATTGGCATTCAAAGCCTAGTGGAGTTTCCTCTAAATATTCAACTATGCAAAGCAACAAGATGCAATGCAATAAAGGCAATAAAGGCACATGCTTAAGCACAAAGCAAAGACATAACCAAATTCCCTTAAACCCTCCAAACTTCTCCCCCATTGGCACCAATTGCCGAAATGGGTGAAAAATTTAGAAGGCAAATATAGTGAGAGTTCCTCCATAGCGTGTGCATTTCTCATAATTTGAGTGGAATCAAATGCACATATCCAATGACGAATATTCGGAAGGAATCACACTATAGATAGGATCAAAGATTGCAAAAAGATAACAACGTCTAGAAGCTTCAACAAATGAAGCAAGCAACCAAATGAACCACAAGGAAGATACCAAAAGAAAGATAGATATTATGATAAGATCAAGAAGGTTGCTCTAAATAATATGAGGAAGCTCCCCAAGGTTTGTGCACAAAACTAGGCAATTTGCATTGGAGTATAAAGTGCACAAACATGGAATCATCACTCCCATAATATCATTCAAAAACAAAAGATACCAAGTGAATCAAACTCTAATGATCACCACAAGATAGTGTTCTAAATCAAATGAGGAAGCTCCCCAAGGTACATGCATAAATTAAAATGTTGTATTTGAATACAATATGCATAACATGGAATCCTCACTCCCTCATTTAAAATACAAACATTTGTAATAGATCATAGAAAGAAAAGTAAGCTAAACACTTGCAACAAACAAATAGTTGAGCAACAAGTAAGAGGCACCATAATAAAAAGGCTCAACCAAGAGGATATGTGAAAGGCATGATAAAGCATATTATAAGACTATTACAAGGATGAGCAAAAAGCATCATCATAGTCTTCAATGAATTATATTGCTTAGCATGACCAATCAACACGCAATAAATAAATAAGATATCAAAAGGAGATGTATCATCTCTTATGTGTATAAGTTTCTCTAAGTGGGCAATATCACAAAGATATTTATCCACAAAGAAACATGCACACACAAAATAGATACGCAAGAAAAATAGTATGATATCCAAGACGAAGTCATGCAATATACCAATAAGAATTTTTGCTTAATAGCATGGCCAAAGGCTCAATTTTATCTTATTGTACATTAATGAACTTCAACCACAAACAACTAAAATACATCACAAATATCAACAAGGGATAGAAGATAGTTGGGATGCATTTGAGAAAGGCAACAAGTATCACAAACGGGGATACCAAAAGAAGTAACTAAATTTGCACTTTCATCTATATTGCACATGTGAGAGCCTTGAGGAATTGATATGCAACAAAATTGCTAGATAGGCATAGTTGGGATGGATGAATCATGAGCATGATTTAAAATACTTCCCAACAAATGCACTCATCTCAAATTACTCACATTCACAATAAAGAGGTTTCATTAAGACTTTTGCAAGAAGCACAACATTTGCAAATCAAGAGATTCATGCCAAGATGCAACCATAAGGTTGGATACAAGAAAAGTATGCATGAGAAGATACTTGTTACCAAGATAGCATTGGTGTGGATGTAGTAGATATGTGTTCGTTGACCATCCTAGCTTGCCTCAAGTTACCATTGAGTCACCACATCTTTCCAAGAGTGAGACAAGCATCCAATGCATATCCATTGTACCTAACACAAAGGTAAGTACAAAATGGTCCCCAAACTAATTGGGTCCGAAGTAGTTAGACACACTACAACATATAGGACAAACTCCACAATTCTATGTGCATATAGATATGAAATTGAATTTCATGCACATCTTAGCCAAATTAGGATTTGATGGAGTTTACCCTATATATTGGATCAAAGAAAGTGACACATGCCATAAGATATACATATATTAAATATGCACAATATTTTCAAGAACCAAAGGAAGATACAATTTGGACAAAACACCAAATAAACCAAGAGACAATGGTTGTCCAAATTATATCAAAGAATCAAATCACCAAAAGATTGACTCCAAAGACTTATCTCATTATAAGAAGCTAATTAAACCTAAACACAAAGGAATGAGATAACCAACTCCCAAGAGAGCAAGGTTCCAACAAATAAACCAAACCCTCGACACTTTTTATGATGGCACAAAGTACCAAAAAGAAAATTTATGTCTCCCAAAACCAAATTTTTGATAATGATCAAGAGAAGTTTAAGCATTATAACAAATATATGAGAGCTCCCCCAAGATTAGTGCATTATCTAGGATTTATAATATGGATACAAAATGCACAAAACTAGGATCATCACGCTACCTATATCTACTAAAAATGCTAAGAAAGTTTGAATAGACAAATTAGATCCATAAGATGCAAGGAAGACACATGGGAGTCAAAGCACAACAAATTCATGGCAATAAATAAGGCAATTTAAACACAAGAGCCAATGTAGATATGATCAATAAATATCTACCTCATAATGATTACCAATTGTCCTAGGACAAGAGGTATTAGGAAATATTTCCCGGTGGTAGTTTGTAAGTATACATAAGATCATATTTACAACGAACAAAGCATATGCTAAAAGATAAGAGTTAACCAACATGCAAAGAAAGTTTCTTGATAGCTTCATTTAGTCATACCAACATGCAAAGCAATTAATAGTATGACTTGAAGCACATGGTTTTCCAAAAATGTATTGAGGGACACGTTGTGAAAAACCATGCGAAGAAAAACTTTCACAAATAAGATCCACAAAGATATTAGCAATGAAGCCATTTACGCAAATTGGAGCTTGTTTGAGAAAACATGCCACATAGGAGAGAGATAATTTACGGTATCAATTCTATGTGACACAACCTCAAATGTTCACATTTTCTAGGCTTGTAATATGCACAAAGCTTATTACTCCCCCATAATGTGATAAGGAATTTATTTTCACAAGAGGCAAATAAGATCCAACTAGAGATATTAATGGACAATAGAATTTGAATTTCTCATGAATATGACATACCACATAGAGACTAGATAATCTTGCAATATCAATTCTAAGTGATATTCCTCATGTACACACATTGTTAGGATCATGAAATTCCCAAAGGAATATCACTCCCCCAAAATGGGATAGTCCATTAATCGCTCATAAGAGCCATATAAGATACAACAAGATGCAAAGTGGCTCCAACACAAACACAAATACATGGTGTGCAACCCAACATGCATAGACTTGATTTCTCAAAAAAAGCAAGTAGGAAGCACAACATATACAAACACATGTTAGGAACAAAAACTAACACATGCAAAGGGGCGGGTAACTTTCAATATAAATGAGTTGAGCACATGTTACCGCAAGGAGGAACATTGATCATATGATAGAAGCAAGATAACCAAGACTTGGCTTGAGATTATATAAATGATGAAGATCCCTTAATTCTTCATGATGTAGCCAAGTCTCCAATGCCCTCCAACAAGCATCTATTGATCAAGTTTTGGATTGTTGGTCCCCAACTAAGTTGGGTCCTAAGAGGTTAGTCACAATAGGCTTGGCAACCCAAATGGTTCTTTTCTTGACACCACTTTGAGCACCAACATATTTGGCAAACACATTGCCACCCTCATCCTTACGAAGAGAATAAACATCATCAATGGTGATAGAGTTGGATGAGGTACCAATAGTGCAAAAGGAGGAGATGTGGCCCTTCTCACGGCATATGTAGCAAGTTCTTTTCTTCTCCTTCTTCTCACTAGATTTCTCCACAATGGGAGCATTGGCTTGATTCTTCTTGGGAAGTGGCATTTCTTCAACTTGAGGTTGAATATGAGTTTGAGCTTGAGGCCGCTTCCCTTTTTGCTTCTTCTTCAAAGGGCAAGATCTAACATGATGCCCTTCAATTTTGCACTTGAAGCAAACAATCTTGGCCGGGTCTTTGACTTGTAGTTGGCCCTTCTTAATCTTGTTGTTCTTGGACTTGTTCTTGTTGTTGGAGTTGAATCCAAGTCCACTCTTGTCATTGGGGGATTGTTGCACACTCAACATCTTGTCAAGTTTGCATTTCCCTTCATGACTCTTTACCAAGTCGTTCTTCAAAGAAGTGACTTGGGCCTTGAGCTCTTTGATTTCCTCTACATGGTTAGTAATAACACAAGTACTAGAGGAAGTAGAACCTTCATTGTTAGAGCAACAAGGCAAGGAAGATAATTCATCACAAGATTTAGCAATATTATGAGTGGATGAATTATTAGAACTAGCACATGGCAATATAACATTTTGAGTAGTAGTGCTAGTACCCACATGAGGCTCATAAGGTGTTGCCTTAGATATTATAGCCTCATGAGCTAACTTTAGCCTGTCATGAGAGGCTAGAAGATCCTCATAGGAGCTAGAAAGCTTTCCATGATTTTCTTCCAATTTCCCATAATTGCTAGTTAGCAATTTAAGTTGAGCCCTTAGCTCAACATTCTCCTTCAAGATAGATGCTTCACAAGAAGTAGAGTTAGTAGCACAAGCATCATTATTAATAGAAATGGGAGAAGGCAAGTTGTCATGCTCTTTTAGATAAGAAGCTTTAAGTTGCTCATGCGACTCGGTGAGTTTGGTGAGCGCACTCTCAATAGCCCTTGAGCCCTTTTTGAGTTGCTCAAAATCCTCAAGGATTTTAGCATTAACAAACACAAGCTTATCATTTTTTAGCTTTAGTTCATTTGCCACCTCAAGAGCTCTATCATGGTTTTCCTTTTCTCTAGACAATTCTAGAGCAAAGGTTTCCTCAAGAGCTTCCTTGGTGGTTTGTTCTTCTTCAAGTTCATCCTTTAGAGATGCCACATCATTGGCATACTCTCGTTCAAGAGCACCCATTATATCAATGGTGTTCTCATGCATCCAAATAAGTTTTTGGCTCTCAATAGCGGTAGTCAAGATTTCAAAGAAGTGAGTGCTAGCAATTTTATCTTTGCAAAGAACCTTGAATACACTCTTACCCTTATCGCGTAGAGAGACAACCCAATCATCTTCTTCATATTTCTCCTCATCCTTATCCCCACGAGAAATATTAGGTTCCATGGTAGGAGGTACCGTGGAACCCTTGGCCATAAGGCATATATGAGAACCGTGAGATAAAGATGAGGAGTTACTTGAGGCTCCTTTCAAGATCTTGTCTTGACCAATAGAATCTTTGGTTTCCTCTACATTGTTAGCCACACAACAACTAGAGGAAATAGAAGCATTTTTTATCATGGCCACAAGACAAATCAAGCATATCATCATGAGATTTATTCAAGCAACTTACACATGATATGCAAGACTATCAACACAAGCATGTAAATCATTTCTAGAGATAGATGTGTTTAAGTCCGAAGATGAAGCATTGCAATGAGATAGAGATGAAGAATCATCAATAGTAAGCTCAATATCAACATTGCAATTTTCATCACCACTCACCATATCATTACCTTGTGTCTTGACACACTTTGGTGAAGTGGATGAAGATGAGAACTCATCACGGCCGGAAGTGGAAGCAACGCAATCATCCTTAATAATATTGGACACATCATATTTATCTTGAATTTTTGTCCATAACTCATGAGCGCTCCAAAAAGGCAAGTATGGAAAAAGACCTACATCTCGCAAAGCATTCATAAGAACATAAGAAGCTTGAGAATTGAGATATAAATTTTTCTCATCCTCTAAAGATAGATTTTGTGAATCCATAGGAGGAGAAAAACCTATATCTACAATTTTCTCCATATAAGGGTCAATGTCCCAAAAATGACTAAGCATGCAAATTTTCCAAACATCACAATTTGTGCCATCTAATATAAGAGTGTTATCGTGCACTAATCCTCTAGCCGACATCTTTACTCTCAAGGCGGTGAAGCCTAAGAATGAGAGACCTTGCTCTGATACCAATTGAAAGGATACAGATGTCGCCTAGAGGGGGGGGGGGGTGAATAGGCGATTTAAAACTTTTACGAGATGGGCTTAACAAATGCGGAATAAAACTAGCGTTTACTTTGTCAAGCCCAAAGCCTATATACTATGGTTCACCTATGTGCACCAACAACTTATGCTAAGCAATACAAGCAAGTATGTGATAGCAAGATATATATAACTTCAAGCACGATGGCTATCACAAGGTAAAGTGCATAAGTAAAGAGCTCGGGTATAGAGATAACCGAGGCACGCGGGAGACGACGATGTAGCCCGAAGTTCACACTCTTGCGAGTGCTACTCTCCGTTGGAGCGGTGTGGAGGACAAGTCACTCCAAATGCACGAGGGCCACCGTATTCTCCTCGAGAATTCCCACCAAGAGGGATGTCCTCGATCCACTATGTAACCTTAGGGAGGTTACCGAACCCGCACAAAGCTTGGGGCTATCTCCACAACTTAATTGGAGGCTCCCAACAATATTGCCACAAAGGCCTTGCCCTTGAAGAATCTCCACAACTAAATTGGAGTCCCCAAGAACACCACTAAGATGCCACAAAGGCCTTGCCCTTGAAGATTCTCCACAACTTAATTGGAGTCCCCAAGAACACCACAAAGATGCCACAAAGGCCTAGAATCCGTCTAGGGTTCCAAGAACCCAAGAGTAACAACCTTCTTTCTTTCACCTCCACGAATCACCGTGGAGAACTCAAACCAATGCACCAAATGCAATGGCAAGAACACCACAAAGATGCTCAAGTCCTTCTCTCTCAAATTCCAACAAAGCTACAAAAGCTATTGGGGGAATAAGAGAGGAAGAACAAAGGAATTCACAAAGAACACCAAGATCAAGATCTAGAGAGTTCCACTCACAAAGAGATGGATTTGATTGGTAGAAATGTAGATCTAGATCTCCTCTCTCTTTTCCCTCAAATAGGGGCAAGAATCATGGAGGGGTAGAGAGATAGAGCAAGCTTCTCTAGTTCAACAATGGAGGAGAGAGAGAGTGAGAGAAGCCTTGGCCCAAGGAGGAAGAAGGGGGGTATTTATACCCCCCAAGAAAATCGAGCCGTTGGGCAAAACCAGGGCCGGATAATCCGGCCTAAGTAAGGGCCGGATAATCCGGCCTCAGGGACAAAACCAGGATAAAATCCGGCCAAATATCCGGCCCCTGTCCAGAGCTGCTTTTCTTCCGATTTCGAGGGGGCCGGATATTTCCGAAATATCCGGCCCGGATAATCTGCCCCGGATATTTCTGAAAAATCCGGCCAGGTAAAACTGCAGAAACACCAAAACTAAAACGGGCATAACTTTAGCATCCGGACTCCGATTTTGATGATCTTGGGCTTGTTTTGAAGCTAGGAACAAGCTCTACAAGATCATGCAGGAAACCATCATAGTCCAACAAGGGAGGATAGAAATAAATGATGAAAGGTTTGACCTATCTAAAAAAGACATACCGGAAAAACCTCCAATCTCGAAAATGCAACAAGTTGCCCGTGCAAAAACCATTCTTTATGAACTAGAGCTTGTCATGAGAATAAGCACAAGCTCTAAATCATCACATGGATAAGATCCAAATAACAACCAATAAAGATGATGAATCAAACTCGAAAACGCAACAAGTGATCTATGCGAAATCCGTTTTCGATGAACTAGAGCTTGTCATGAGAATAAGCACAAGCTCTAAAACATCACATGGATAAGGTCCAAATAACAACCAAGAAAGATGATGCAAGGATGCAAAGGTTTGAGCTCTCTCCGAACGATACGATCGAGTTACTCACTCGAGAGCCCTCTTGATAGTATGGCAACTAAACTATAAACCGGTCTCCAACTACACTATGAGACCGGTGAGAAAGAAACCCTATCAAGAGCAAACCTTATACTATGGTGACCCAGCGTACCACTGCATGGTGTAGTACACAAGTCGTTGACATAACACAAGTGAAACACCGTTCCACTCATATTACATCTCTCAGAGTGGTACAACAGAAACATATGCGAGTCCAAGGTATGTCTATAGAAGTACACATGAACTGTTTACATAAGATCAACACAACCTCCTACTTTACAGTGAGGTAAAACTTCAAATAAAGCTCCAGAAGAACGACTCGTAGTCTATCTTATTGCTAACTCAAGTTTAAGAGCTAATTGGCTTGCTATAGAACTCTAGCTACTTAGGTGCTAGGATTAGGGAAAGGTTCCCTTCTATTACTATTCTAGGTTTCCATTATAGTTGATGCAGAAGTTGACTCCATTGGCTTCTTTGATTGAATTCTTCATCTTGTTGCAGTTGACTCCTTTGTCTTCGAGTTCCACGGTAGTTTCTCCTTCGGTGCATTGCTCTAAGAAGGGGGTTCAAATGGGATAGAATGAGTACGAGCGTACTCAGCAAGTTCATATTAGGAAATATGTGTATCATGCACTAGCTACAGCCATAGACCATAAAGTCATAGGCTAATGCAAGTTTTTGTAATCATTTCTTCAAAAGGTTTATTTTATTCTGAAAACTATGCCCGTCAGTCTTCACAGGTTGACTAGAACTTCGTGGAGTTCCTTTCCTACCGCGTTCGCAGTTCCCTTCCCGGAACAGGGAGTGACAGTCACAATTCTTGATACCCTCTGCAGAGGTGCGTTACTTTACCCCACAAGAGATCTTAACCATGTTGCCGGCTGAGAGTATGTCCTCAGCTTGTCCACACTTCCTTTGGTGTGAGGCCCAGTATAAGATCCAAGCCAATCACTGCCTTCTCCGCGACCCTGCAAACCCACCCTTTTGTCCAACCGTACACCTCCAGTAGACTTCCCCCGATAATACGGCTTTACTCATGGTGTACTCCGGACAATCCCTCATAGATCGAAGAGCTTATCATCACTAATGGATGGGGATTTAAAAGGATTTCCCAACCTATTGCGGCAGTGCCTCCAGCACCCCACCGGCTCTCCGATCCGTTGGCGTGCAGAAGGGAAAAGATACAGCTGACTTCCCCAGAGCCATTATAGATCTTATGGATAACGCGATATGTACGGCGCTAGAATCACTGGACGGCATTGGTAATTAGTCCTAGGGTGATATAACCCATGCAATGGAACCTCCACCATATCAACACATACCATGGTTCCATTGCCCACCACATAGTCATATTCATAATTGTAAAATAATACTTTGCTTTTCAATGCATGAGTGATAAGTATAGTACTTTGCATATAGTTTGATACAAATAATCAAATTACATGAGCAAGCGATGAACTTGCCTTTCTTGACTGCAAGATTATGCAGGCAAAAGCTTCGATACGTGATAACTCCAAATTCTGAAATACCATCATCGTCCGGTAAGGACAATGTTTAAAGAACTAGCTAGGATGCTATAATGCATAATATGCGATGCAATCGTCCCGAGCATAACCTAATCTCGATTATTTAGGATGTATAAGTTGTAAAGATTTCTTGAGGGTTAGTTGCACTTTTAGAATGATTCTCAGACAAGGTTCTTATTAGGGTTTGGTTATATTAGCATCATAACCAAGTGATATTAGACATCATAACAATCATACACATACAGAATAGTGATGGAATAATATGTAAAGAGAAGTTGTCAATTTTAAGTTCTACAGGTCATGGTTGATGATTACTTATGCTATACTTCAAAAGAATAACTTTTGAAGAACATGTTAATTAAGAAATAATGAGTATTTCAAAGAAGGATTAGGGCTTCTAGGTTTGATTGACATTTGTACTTCAAAAGAATAACTTTTGAAGAACATGCTATGGCTTCTAGGGTTTACTATTGGATTCATTTAGTTCCACTAATAGGGACTAGTTGGGTTCTTAAGTTGAATGGGCTTCTATATAGCAAGTATTGGTAGGTTTATTACTATGGTTGATTATGGGTATCCTATCAAGAATGATGGTCAAGGTTTTGCTTTGAGTTAGGGTTTGCTATGGCTTCACATTTTCTTCACTAAGTAATCACTAATAGTTTCTAAGCTTAAGTGGCTTATCATTTCCTAAGTAGGGTTGAGTGGAATAGGAACATGTGTTGTGAATTATTACACAATGTTGATACTAGGGTTCATAATTATAGTTCTACTAAGTTATGATGATTAAGGTTGATCCTAATGGTGTGGTATATAGGAGTGGTGATCAATGGTGCTAACATGTGGTATCAAGCTAGGGTTTATATCTATGTGGCACTTAGTGGATAATATAGGTTTTAATTAAGAATAGGGACATGGAATGATAATCTCATGTGACTTGGTTTTTATGCTAGTGGATCATGACTTGCATTTGTTGGTCACATAATAAGGTTCTCTATGTAAAGTGAAATTCACATGATCACATGTGACACATAATTAGGGTTTTAGAGTTGCTTCTAAGTTGGTATGATCACATGAAATAATGGGATTAAGGTTTTACTCAAATTGAAACTAGGGTTTCTAATTTATAGTAGAACTCCTAAAATGATGATTGGTAATAAAGTTGTGGTTACTAATTACTTTGAATCAAAATTAATAATGGTTTAACATTTTATTAATCTCCACAAGATTTAATAATTAGAGCAACTTCTATTTAGGTTTCATTAAGAATCAGGGTTTAATAATTGTTATTAGGGTTTAAAATAATTAACTTGTTAACTAAAGAATGTTTAAGTAAATAATTGTTGAGCTACCAAAATGATATTGGCTTTTAATATTTTCTTGCTTTATTGCTATTTAAAGAAAATGGTAAATGGTAATTTGCAAATTAGGGTTTATGAATTACCACTAATAATTAAGTTAATGCAAATATGATAAATAAAATTAATCTTAATATTTTACTTAGTTACTGAATAGTTAAAAATTTAATTTTTACACTTAACAATTTGTTGAATTCAAATGGTATTTTAATAAATGAAATGGCATAATTAATAAGGTTAAAAATAAGTGAAATTTCATTTTGACACACATTTTTGTTTTATATTTTATTTGAATAGAGTTTATTTTTGTGAGCATTTTGATATATTATTTATAATTTTCTGATTTGAAATGAATTTTATACAATTTTGCAAAGTTTCAGTATTTTTCTGGAATTTGAAATAAACGAAAATACTAAAGCTACTGGTTCGCACCCTAGCTACAGAGACTGACCCGTGGGGTCAAGTCCAGCGTGGCAGCCACGTGAGCAAGACCAAGTCAAAATGTTTGACTGGCCCAGGGGCTCAACTCCGGCGAGCTGACTCCCGACGACGGCGGCGCTAGGGGGTTCCCGCGGATGGGCGACTAAGCCTAATCGACGCAGCACTACACGCTGAACCGAACGGGGGTGGTGCCTCCGCCAAATGGTCACCGGAGTTGCTCCGGCGAGCATCATCTGCGGCGGCGCGCGTTGGCCAACTATCAAATCGGGCCTACGGTTGATGATTAAGCGAGCGAGATGGTCCCTGAGATGCGCAAGAGTCACCTGAATATATTGGTGGGCTCGGTGAGGCTTGAGGTGGCCGGAGACGAGCTCACCGTCGTGGATTCCGGCGATCTGCTTCAAGGGGAAAACCTAAAATTGGCGATGTACCAGGCCCTCCTTGATGCTCTGCTCCTCCAGACGACTCTACTCGATCAGGCGCGTCGATTGAGCTACGCCATGAGCTCCGGGAGGGTCTCATCCGTCGTCACCAAGGTGAACGCCGGCGACAGTGAGTGGAAGAACACGCGAAATAGAGGATGACGGAGAAGCAATGGATGGGCGGCGAGGTACTAGGGTTTCACAGCGGAGCTACTAGTGGTTTTATAGCGTGAGGGAAGCTCTACAGCGGCGACGCGGTGGCGGAGACGGCCGGGATGCGTCGGTCCGTGGTTTGCTCGATTTGGGCACGAATCGGGACGCACCGAGGATAAGACGGACGCGAAGTTGTTTGTATGGGGTTCAGAGGTCGCCTGCGACGTCCAGAGCGTGATCATCTCCAACGAGGACGTGGCCTGAGCTCACCTCTGCGCTGTCGACGCCGGAGAAGAGAACGACGACGATTCTCCATAGCACGAATTTTAAAGCAGGCGAATCGGTATGCTGGTGGGTCGACTTTGTTCGCGGGCTGGGCTACTGGTGGGCTTGCGTGGACGTGGTGGCGATAGGCTGCTGCGGTGCTGAGGTCCACCAGGGTAAGTTTCCCTCCATTCTCTTTATTTAAAATTTTCATTTCCTGTTTTTATTTTCTGGTTTTAACTTGATTTGAATTATGTGTTGTTTTGCAGATTCTAAATTATCTGGATATCAAACACTTTGATAATCATGCTCCCTGCATAATGTTGTTGTTTAAACAAATATTTAGTTTAGGATTTAATTAATATTTTGGTGAGGCTTGAGTAAAATAGAAATGGTTAGTTATTCATTTTAATTCCCTTGTTAATTTAGAAACCAGATCTATTTAAGTGGTTTGAGAATTTATAATCTGTGCATAATGAACACATGATTAGGTTGAGCTAGTACTTAACAATATGGATTTTTCACATATAATTTTCATTATGGCTAGAGTTTAAATTAAATGGTATTGAGGTTGGAATTGTGTTATGATTGTATGTGAAGAATTATTTCTATGGTTTTAAGAAGATGGCTAAGAAAATTCTATAATCACTAATCTGGTTGTAGTAAACTTTAGCTTAAACTAATTAAGATTGATCCTATGTTTATAATTATCAATGCATTTGCTAATGATGGTTTAATTTATAGAACACTACTTCATTTGGTCTACTAGGATGGAAAGGTGGGGTTTAATATTTTATGTGAACTGATTCCTAGGTGAAAGGTTTAAGGTTTTGGTGATGCTTAACTAATTGAAGTATAAAATAGACATGAGGTATGGCAGGGTTCTTATTATAATCCAAATTAATCCATGGGTTGGAATTCAAATGTAGTTTAGGGTTTAAGTAGTGATCACCAATGTGATACACAACTAGGATTAGAATATGAGCATAAGCTTTGGTTATGTTTCACTAACGGAACATGGCTCTCATCTACAAGATTAAAGGTTGGTTTAAACAAGTAAGATGTAATACTACTCTAGTATTCTCTAGGATAGACATGGCTATGGTTAGAATCTATAATCTCTCTCACTTCTAAATGTCTTGTAATATCCTAAGGTCCTACTTAGGATATGATGATATGATCCTATAAATATATGGTTTTCCTAGGAATTCTACCTTGGTATCTTCTGTAGCTTATTCTTCATGAAATCTGATAAACCTGCATCTTGTGGTATGCCTCCACCTCCTAGCTTCTTCATCTTGATCCTAGCTAATTCACATGGAGTGGCTCTATGTGTTTGTTCCCATGTAACATGGTACTTGATGAGCAAATGGATGAAGGGTGTGGCTCTATTTATAGGCTTGGGCAAGCTCTATTATCATGACACATAGATGGTGACTCTTGTTTTGGTTTGGTGAGTAAGGTGCTTGGTTGTCATGCCCTCATCCATAGCAATCCTTTGAGCATGAGGTGGCATAACTTGGAAAGCAAGTCATGTAGATATTTTCATCACATGTGGCATGATCATTATCCTCTCATATGATTTATTTTTAGATAGCCAAGTGGCATTTGTTACTAAATATCTTGTGGATGGTTTTATTATTGTTGATGACTCACTATAGCATATTGGATTGAATTTCATTATAATATTGATCAGAAGATCAAGGTTGAAGGTTATTCCTCAAATTTGGATAGTTGGTGTTTGATTTCACCAAGGCATGATCATATGAGTTTCAAAATACTCATAGTTAGTTTTATTCAAATAGTGTGGACTATAATTTGTAATGTAAATGGATTTAGTTTTATGATATTCCATGTATTTAATAAGTTATGATTTAAATAATAATGTGTGGCTTTTCTGCACTTTAGACCCTGTGGTTTACCTTATTTTGTAATAAGTTTAGAAGCGAATTAAATCACACACAAAGGTAGTTGCTAACTTTTAAGTGTTAATAAGTTAGGGTTTGATTCTTAAAGAATGTGTTGTTGTAAATATAATTCCATTTGATCTAATCCATAGATCAAATCATCTCTACCCAAAACAAGGTTTTAACAAAGATCACAGTGAAGTTTATAGCGCTTGACTTGATGATCTACTTCAATTCCAGCAAGTCAAGTGAAACTTCAGTTACTGTGGTAAGTTTTATTTGAAGCGCGAAAATTCCCCGGATTTTCTATGCATGAATGCAATGCACACTTTGGTGTTCTCTCATTTTGTAGCCTCTAAACCTGGGATATTACAGCCTCTCCCCCTTAAACTGAACTTCGTCCCAAAGTTCGAACGCTCTCATGTTTCGGAATGTTGAAATGTCTTGAACAGATCACCATCCTTCAACTCCATGGTGATCACACTAGATATAGTGAAATATATCCCTTGTCCAGATCCTTCCTGGAGTCATCTGATGTCTGGCACTCATTGACATAGGCATCCCAAATGGGCCTGCCGAAGATAGTACCCGGGGTTTACTGAAGGCCCACTACCCGAAGAATAAGAAGATTCGGGAGCCCAAGATATATCAAGGAAAGTCAAGAGTTGTAATAGGAAGTGTTATCTGTAATCTGGCGGGATGAGTTAGAAACCGTCCCGGACTCTGTAACTTGTATAGCACGAATCCCTCGGCTCCACCTCCTATATAAAGGGGGAGTCGAGGGACGAAGAAAGAATCGAATCATTGTCTACAAACCCTAGTTTTCATAATCGTCGAGTACTTTTCGGCTGAAACCTTCGAGATCTACTTACCCTCTACTTCCAACTAAACCCTAGCCTACAATCCATAGGCATTGACAAGTTGATACCTTGTCAATTGGCGCCGTCTGTGGGAATTAGAGGCGTAAGGATCTGATCTCGATGGCACGTTCAAGATCTTCGACATCATCAACTGCAAGCAACACAATGGATCGAGGTAAACAGATCGCTGCTGGTCTTGTCGATTTTGTTCCTCACCCACCCTCCCGTTTGGATGCATATGCGTATCTGGCGGAGCCCATGGAGATGACGTTCGGAAGGTTTCACTTTCGCGTCGAGAAGGAAGGATCGTATCGTGTCGAGGTTCCGATTTCGTCGGGATCGTCGAAGGTCGATTCCGATTTTTCAAGCTATGCATCGTCAATCGAGTCAGGAGAAGAAGAAACCTCGGCGACACGTTACGTCAGCACCAGAACAAGAGAGAAACTCGCCAAGATCTTCAACGACATGTCGTTTGAGTCATCTGCGGACTCATATATAAGCGATGGATCAAGCGATGTCGACAGCTATGACTTCATCGACAAATCTATCACAGTGGGCAAGGTCTTCATCAATCTAAACGATGATGCCACCAAACCCAACATAGATCTGAGTACAAAGTATCATCACAACATAGTTATGAACCAATGTGACGCAGTCAATGATAGCAGCAGCACCCCCACCACCACCTTACGTTGATTCCAATTCTCATGGAGCGGTGTCGATGATTCAGAAGGCAAGGCCATCAAATAGAGCTCAGAAAGTAATCTCACGACAAGTGTTTATGGCAGAAAAAATGCCTCCACCAACTGTCGAGTATCTTAATTGGTCAGGGCAAGATATTGGGTTCACCATAGTAGATCATCCGCAACAAGTTCCTCGACCAGGGCAGTCAGCACTTATTCTACCAGCAGTTATTGCAGGGTTTGACGTCTCTCGAGTGTTCATAGACGGCGGCAGCAGCTTAAACCTCATGTATGCAGATACATTGAGGAAGATGAACATATCCTTAGCGAACCTGAAGCCAACAGACACAAGGTTCCACGGTATCACACCAGAGAAGCCAAATTATCCACTGGGAAAAATCAACCTCGACGTTCAGTTTGGAACCCGAGAGAATTATAGAATCGAGAGGCTGGAATTTGAAGTCGTAGATTTTCCGTCGCAGTACCACGCTTTGTTGGGACGACCAGCATACGCTAGATTTATGGCAGTGCCACATTACACATACCTGTTGTGGAGGCTACCTGGACCAAGGGGACCAATCACAGTCAAAGGAAGCTTCGCTTTAGCCGATAAATGCGACAAGGATTTTCATCGGCTATCAGAAAGTTTCGGGATGCAAGCTGAGTACTTGGCGTCAAAAAGCATGACTGATTACGACGTACTGCCAGACGTTGGAAGGCCAAACAAAGAATCAACTTTCAGTACTGAGAAAAATTCAAAAGAGGTGCAGATTCACCCGACAGAC
Source organism: Lolium perenne (assembly GCF_019359855.2). Taxonomy (NCBI): domain Eukaryota; kingdom Viridiplantae; phylum Streptophyta; class Magnoliopsida; order Poales; family Poaceae; genus Lolium; species Lolium perenne. The sequence continues at coordinate 67,170,350 of NC_067246.2, forward strand.
CCGAAAAAGACGACATCTATCGCAAACGACATGGATATCGCATAGGAAAGCGCGCTCGTCGAGTTCCTCCGTGAAACCTTTGGAAAATCTTCGCATGGTGTCCAGCTGACATGCCAGGAGTACCCAGGGAACTTGCCGAGCACCACCTAAACTTGGATCCACTAGCGAGACCAATCAAACAACCTTTGCGGCGTTTTTCGGAACCAAACCGCAAAGCCATGCTGTCAGAAATCAATCGACTATAAGAAGCTGGTTTTATCAAAGAGATATTCACAGAAGCCACATGGGTAGCAAATCCTGTGCTGGTGCCGAAGAAAAACACTAAGGTCCTTCGCATGTGCGTCGACTTTACGTGTCTCAATAAACATTGTCCAAAGGATCACTTTCCCCTCCCGAGGATCGATCAAATTATCGACTCCACGGCTGGATGTGAACGTCTTTCCTTCCTGGATGCATATTCTGGTTATAACCAGATCAGATTGAAAGAAGAAGATGAAGTACAGACCGCGTTTATTACACCTTACGGCGTGTTTTGCTACAGAACAATGCCCTTTGGTTTAAAAAATGCGGGAGCAACATATCAGAGGACGATGCAGAAGTGTTTGGCGACACAGATCGGGAAGAACGTGCAAGTATACATTGATGATGTCGTCATAACATCAAAAAAGGGGGCAACGCTGATCGAGGATCTCAAGGAAACCTTCGACAACCTTGATAAGTTCTGCCTCAAACTGAACCCGACGAAGTGTTCTTTCGGCGTCCCAGCAGGAGAACTTCTGGGGTTTCTAGTTTCAGCAAGAGGGATCGAAGCAAATCCCGATAAAATACAAGCTATCGTAACAATGAGGAAGCCAACAAAGTTGAAAGAAATACAACAGCTAACTGGGCGAGTTGCAGCTTTGAGCAGATTCGTCGCTAGGCTGGGTGAAAAAGCGTTACCATTTTACGCTTTGATAAAGCAAGGAGATAAATTCCAGTGGAACGAAGAAGCCGACAGAGCTTTCGAGGATTTGAAGCGCACAATTTCGACACCACCAATTTTGGTGGTGCCAAAAGAAAGGGAACCTCTCCTGCTGTATATCGCAGCCACGCCCCAAGTGGTGAGCACGGTGCTAGTTGTTGAAAGGGAAGAAGAAGGAAAACTCCACGGCGTGCAGAGGCCAGTATACTTCGTTAGCGAAGTTTTATCGCCCTCAAAACAAAGGTATCCTCAGGTACCAAAAGATAGCATATGGAGTGTTCACGACAAAGACGAAAATTGCGCCACTATTTTTCGGCACATCCGATCATAGTGGTCAATGAAGCTCCCTTGTCAAATATACTGAACAACCCAGAAGCTACGGGTCGTGTCTCCCTTTGGGGAATAGAACTTTCCCCTCGGGACATCACGTATGAAAAAAGAAAAGCAATAAAGTCGCAAATACTGCCGGACTTCATCGCAGAGTGGATGGAGTTGCAAAATACAGGACCTCCAGATTTGTCGAGAACCTGGACCATGAACTTTGACGGGTCCAAAAGACTAGAAGGAGCTGGCGCAGGAGTAGTACTCATATCACCTGAAGGCGACAAGTTGAAGTACATCCTTCGGATGACGTTCCCTAACGCATCTAACAATGAAGCAGAATATGAGGCTCTCATACACGGGATGAAGATGGCAAAAGCCTGCGGCGCAACTCGATTAAAAATTTTTGGCGACTCACAGTTGGTGGCTCAGCAAGTTATGAACCAATGTGACGCAGTCAATGATAGCATGATGGCATACAAGGAGGTGTACAACGAGCTCGAGAAGTTGTTCGATGGATGCGAAGTAAATCATATTAGCAGATTGAGCAACGACGAAGCCGACGTTCTTGCAAACATCGGGTCGCAATGCCTTGAAGTCCCGCTGTGTATTCTCGGGAAGAGATAACAGAGGTCCACCAAATCAACAAAATCAAAAAAGAAGGAGAAGAAACCCTCGGGGGCTACCAAGGAAAAGCAAGAAGAAGAAGAAGAAGATCAGGACCTGGTCATGATGATACTGCACACCGTGGATGCAGCCGTACATATCATACATCCTCGTGAAAGAAATACCCGATGATCCGGTTGAGGCAAGGCGAGTAATTCGACGCTCCAAAGCTTTCACGGTGGTCAAAGGAGAATTGTATAAGCGAAGTATTTCAGGCGTCTTGCAAAGGTGTGTCACACCCGAAGAAGGAAGAATAATTCTGAAGGATGTACACGAAGGAATATGTGGCCACCACGCAAGTAGTCGAGCTATTGCAGCCAAGGTCTTTCGGGCAGGATTCTACTGGTTGACAACAATCGAGGACGCCAAGGACATAGTAAGAACTTGCGACGCGTGTCAAAGGTTTGCCGCAAAACCTCACTCTCCAGCAGCAGAGCTAGCACCAATACCATTGTCATGGCCTTTTGCTCAATGGGGACTTGATATGGTGGGCAAGTTACACAAATCCTGGCCAGGAGGAAAGGAGTACATGCTAGTAGCTGTCGACAAATTTACAAAGTGGATAGAAGCGAAGCCGATAAATTCACCAGACGGAGCATCCGATAAAATTTATAAAAGGCCTCGTCTTCAGATTTGGAGTGCCCCACAAAGATCGTCACGGCAACGGCAGTAACTTCACATTCCACGAATTCAAAGATTATTGCGAAGAGGTGGGTATCAAGTTGCACTTTGCGTCAGTTGCACATCCTCAAACCAATGGGCAAGTCGAGAAAGCCAATGGTATAATCTGCAATGGCATCAAGAAGCGCTTGTTAGGACCACTGGAAAAAGCTCGACATACCTGGCCAGAAGAACTACCAAGCGTGTTGTGGAGCATCCGAACAACACCAAACACAGCAACACAGGAAACTCCGTTTTTCCTGGTTCATGGAACAGAAGCAGTATTACCAATCGAGATAGAGCACAACTCTCCACGTGTCGTGGAATATGACGAAGAAGTGTCGAGAAAAGCGCTAGAAGATGACGTCGACGCACTTGATGAAGCTCGAGATGAAGTACTATCTCGGGTAACCAAATATCAACAGGACCTGAAGAATTACCATAGTCGACGTTTGCGGCCAAGATCTTTTCAGGTGGGAGACCTAGTTCTTCGGCTCACGCAAAAAAGTCATGAAAAACTCGAGTCACCATGGCTTGGCCCCTACATTGTCACGGAAGTAATCAGAGGAGGAACATACAGGATAAAGGACAAGAAGACAGGGGTGGAGGAGCCAAACCCCTGGAACGTGGCGCAACTTAGGCGGTTCTACGCCTAGAGTCGAAATATAGTCCTTGTAAAACTTCAATGTACTGAAACGCCCGCGAGTTTTCAGACGCACTCTTTTCCTTTTTCGGGGCACCGAGTGGGGCCGGAGAAGGTTTTTAATGAGGCGGGCTCGCGGTGCTGCAATATAGTAAAGATAGTATCAATATAACCTTTCTTCCTTATCGACATGATCAAAGTCTCTGCTCCGACGAATTTCAATATAGTTCATCGACAAAAGAAAAGCCTTGCCTTGGTATTAAAATACCTCGTGAGTCAATAAAAATACAAAATAGTACTCAATAAAAAAGCTCGGGGGCTCATATTCGCCATAAATATATAAATGCCTTGGTTCAAAACCTCGCAAATATACAAATATAGTAAAGAGTCACCGAGACACTCGGGGGCTAGACAAACATAGAAATATAGTGGTTGCTTCACAATATAATCATAGTCATGGGTTACAAAAAAGAAATATCTACAAGAGGAAAATAACTAGTCTTGATTCAATATGTCATCAAGAGTAACTCTGTTTTCTTCAGGAGCAGCGCCAAGAAAATCGGCATAATGGCCATCGGCAAAAAAGTCGGCGTCCATCCGAAGAAGGTCCTCAATCATTTCTTCGGCTACATGTGCGTAACCTTTGTGTTAATCCTATCAACACCAACTCTTCGACGTTTTACCTTTTGATGAACTTTCGCGACAACTTGGGTAAGGTCAAGATTTGAGTGGCAGATCTGGAGCATGATAAGAGCAAATGCGCGCCAGCTACCAGTTGAGCTTTGACAAAATCATGGATACTGCCAGCATCCTTGAATCTTTCCATCAATTCAGGGAGAGTTTTTGGTTGGACGTTCCGAGGAAACATGGAGTTGTAAACCATGGACAAGGTCTTGGTACAGAAGTCAAGGAAATCGTGAGTTTGAGAAACGAGATCTTGAAATCTGACAACCTGGCGGGTCCTTTCTGGCGTAGCCCAAAACAAAGAACCATGATCAAGGGAAAGGTTAACAAGGAGGTTCGTCCTAGTATTTACCCTCTCTTCTTCCGCAACAAGATCGACAAAGGAACCTGTTAAAGCAAAGGAGCGAGAAAAACTTCAAGAGACGTAGCATGAAGATAAAAGATATCGGAGGATGAAACAAGCATACCCGACATATCAGATCGGCTTCATTCATTAACTCGAGCATGAAATTTTCTCGAGTAGTCGCCTTTTCAGCCTCGGAAGCAGCAATTTCCTTAGCAGCCACGGCCTCGCGAGCTTGCTGAAGTGCAATTTTTTCGGCTTCAGATGATTTATGAGACTTTTCCATCATCACAAGTGTTTGCTTCTTCGCATACTTTGAAGTTCTTGTCGAAGTTCGTCCAGTTCTTGCGACAAGGTATCTTCGACAGGTGCAGTACCAGCAAAAGCTCCCCTCGAGCGAGAAGAAGAGGGCGAAATATTGGAAGGAGCGGCAGACGGAGTATAGTTATCAAATATCAACTGAAATTTAGACAAGACAACATCAAACAACAAACAAAGATAGAGTTTTCATTGATCTCTCGGAATAATTACAAAGGCATTACAGTGGAGCTAAGGAAGTACGTGTCGCCAAATGACTACTTTGGCGACAAGAGCAAAAGAAACATAGAAAGAAAAATAAAGAGGCATGCAACTAGACCTCCGGCCTTGATGAGCTAGGAGTCGACGCTGGTTTGATCCCGAGATAGGCCAAGATCTTCTTCGTGTTGGGCTTGGCTGCCTTAATCAACGACCTCCATCTTGATTGCTCTATCTGCTCGGTGTCGCCAACTTTCGTCCAATCAACGGCTTTGTTGGTATCGGCAATCAAAGCGACGGTGCTTTCGACAGCAATTTTCATATTTTCTTGGCGCATCTTCAGTCCAAGGTCTTCTGATGAATTGAACATCTTGGCGAGATTAAGGAAAGTCGAGGGCTCCTCTTTCTTCGGGAAGAAGTAGGGGAACAACGCCGACAATCCTGCATTAGCATTGGCCACGCCTTCACGAATTTCGGACCCATGCAGCTCCGTGATAGGAAAGTGCATCAATGAGAGGGTCGTCGACAGGATTCGACAGATCAAATTCCTGGTTTGTTTGGTCTGCCAAGGAAATAAAATGTGGGTCAAACAACAAAAAACAGTGACTCGTAAAAATAGAAGGGATCAAAAAACTTACTGAAAGTGCGTCGACTTTGGGATTTCAGACGTTTGAGGATTCCTTGTTCACGAGAAGCTTGTGCAGCTTTGTGCTCGTCTAAGGCGATTCTGACATCCTCAAGTTTTTTCTGCAATCCCTCGACACTAGCAGCCTTTGCTCTAGCGTCATCAGCCTCGGCTTTGGCTTCACTAGCAACAAGCTCGGCTTTCTTACGAGCCGCCTCACTTTGCTCAAGTTTTCGAGCAAGCGCGTCGGCACGTTCGTTGGCCTCTGCAAGTTTCTCTGTCGAGATATAAAAAAAAGAGAGAAGAAAGATCAAAAATCGCGACAAGCAACAGGAGCAAAAAGTCAAGGAAAAACGGCAAGTATAAAAGTTGTTACCTTCGGCTCGCTAGCATACTCACGGTACCCAATAAATTGGGACCCAATGCGGAGAAGCTCTTTGATCATGGGCTATTAAAGAAGAACGCAGGAAAAGAAGCACCGACATGAAAAAGAGAGTGAAGACGTAAAAAAAAGCAACATAGGGGAAACACAGATATCAACAAACTTACATCATCCAAGAGCAGAGTCGATTTAACTGCCCAATTGAGGGGCAGGCTCAACAATCTTTTCAACCCTTGTCCTTTTTGGTGAAGGAGCAAGGGGGCTTCTGGCGGAGTTGTGGTGACGACGTTTTGTTGAGGAGGCGAGGATTCTTCTCCTTCAACTAGCGTGTCCGAGGCAAGTACAGTAAGTGACGTGCTTGTTCGAGGAGCCACGTCAACACTTGGTACTTCTTCCTCGTCATCACTGTTGGTTAAAAATCGACAGCTTAAAATCAAGACAAGATAAACATTTCGAGTACAGAAATAAGAAGAAAAGTAAAAAGGACTTACGAGCTGACGAAGGATCCAAGATAAGGATCATAAGCTGCCTTCTGACGTGAAGGATCAATTTCTTCGGCTTTGGAAGTGCCGGAATCTTCGACATCGTTCCTTTTCCTTTTGCCTCTTGGAGAGACAATGGGGAGGAGATTGTGCCGATAAAGTATCTTGAGAATGACCCGCAGATTTTCGAGAATCCACGGGTTCGTTCACAAAAGATGGAGCTTCTGATTATCATCCGTGACAATGGTCCTTTCTTCGACTTCTCCATCCTCGGGAAGAGGAGGAAGGGAAGCCATAGTAGGATGGTTACGCAAGAAAATAGCGACAAAAGAAAATTAGCGAGATACCAATACAATGAGATGCAAGGAAAAGTTTAGAACAAGACAAAAACTCGAGAAGACAAAATACCTCGGGAAGAGGATTGGAAGCACTGTATGGTTCTACTCGACAAGAGGAGGGAATAGGATCCTTCTTGGCTAGTCGAGAAACTCTTCGAACCAATTTCTCCAAGTCCTTTACAGAAAGATCGTTGGAGATTCTGTTGGCGTCGTTTTCGCCAGAGTACGTCCAAAGGGGATTTTTGCGAGCCTGAAGAGGCTGCACTCTAATCCTAAGGAAGTAGGCAGTGATTTGAACACCAGATAGTTCTTTGCCTCGAGTATTTTGGAGCTGATGAATACGAGACATAAGAGCTTCTGTCGCCTTTTTCTCTTCTTCGGAAGCTTCAGCGTCCCAGAACGGCGGCTGGATCTTGGCACTTCCGTCGAAAGGAATTATGTTGTGCTCCACAGAGTTGGCACTTTCTTCGTGAATGTAGAGCCATCTTTTGCGCCATCCTTGGACAGAATCAGGAAACTTGACGTCGAAATAATCGACATCAGTTCGGACACAGATAACAACGCCGCCTATGTTATAGGTGGCGTTGTGAGAGCCATTACGGCGGAGGCAGAAAATGCGTTTCCACAGAATCCAATTAGGAGGAATTCCGAGGAAGCATTCGCAAAGTGTGATAAAAATGGAAATGTGAAGGATGGAATTGGGGGTCAAATGGTGCAGTTGAATCCCATAAACGAAAAGAAGGCCGCGGAGGAAATCATGAATTGGGGCCGACAGGCCGCGGATAAGGTGATCAACGAAACTAACCCGATACTCCATTGGAGGGTTGGGGTAGCTCTCCTCGCTAGGAAAGCGGATGGCGTCTTCTTTCTTCATGAGGCCAAGCCTCTTCAGCGTATTAACATCCTGGTTGGAGATCTTGGATCTCTCCCACTCAAGATCTTTGGCGGCCATCTTGGATTCTGGCGTGCTGTGGCGAGTAAGTCGTGTGCGCGGTGGCATCAACGGCAATGGGCAAAGCAGTGATCGTGAGTGTGGAAGAACAGAGAGTTGGGCGCAGGGGAAGCTTTGCGAAGAGAAACAGATGTGCGGCGCAAGCGAGGGAGTGCACGGAGGTTGAAGAAAGGTTTATATAAGAATCGGGTGAAGCGATGAACCGTTGGATGAAGAAATCGTGTGGTGACAGCAAATCTTCTAGATAAAAGGGTAAAAAGGTATTTTTACTGAGATAGGCGTTACTGTACGTGCGCCAGAAAAAGCGGAGGACGTGTGTCCCCCACTTGCACGACGTGTCAACATGGTGGAAACAATGGACCCACAAGGCAGAAAAATCAAGACTATAAACAGAGATGAAGCAATTTTGTTTAAGGGAAGCATGTCGACAAGAAAAATAAAAGAAGATTGGCGACAGGAGGAATTATTAAATACTTCGGGAGCCTTTGATCAAATACAAGTTTTTGCCCAAACGCTCGGGGGCTACTTCGATAAAAAGTAAAATTTCGAGTATGGCAATATAGAAATTGCGGGAGCCTACAACCAAGCACAAGTCCTTGGCTGTAGCCTCGGGGGCTACTCCCATCGGGAGCGCTGTTCGCGCACCCGAGAGATAAAAAAAGAAGAGAGAGATCATATTGGGAAATAACGACAATATAGCGACAAGGTGGACTAAAATGTCGAGCCTACAACCAAGCACAAGTTCTTGGCTGTAGCCTCGGGGGCTACTCCCATCGGGAACGCTGTTCGCGTACCCGATGAAGTTCAAAAATAAAAGATAGAAAAGCAAGAGAGTATATTTCGAGTTATAATTAACTCTACATATACTCCCATCGGGAGAACAATATAAGTCAAAATTGACTCGATAAAATGTGCCATTCCAACAGCCGGAAAAGTACTCGACAATATATTCTCAGAACGCCAAAGTTGCGATCAATTTACGAATGCCGCAAATTTGCGAAGGTAAGACCCCAGATCCGTTCTGCTGGGCGTGGCATCGCCAAAGATCGCGCTCGTTGCTTTTATCCGTATCAACGAGATACGAAGAAAAATCCTAACGGACGCGTTAGGTACCCGATAAATTTGATCGGGACTCGACAGAATGGTAAGACCTTAAGCGGCACCCGTCGACGTTTACACCGGTATCCCGAGATCATGTCCAGGGACGTGATCTTGAAGTAGGTTTTTGCGGATTGCCACCGGAAGCGGTTAACTAGTACCCGATCCGTCAGATGAACTAGCCCCAACTACCATTATCCCTGTACAATATAGAATTTTATATGAAGAAGTATAAAAAGGTTAAAGCTTTTGAATAAAAATAAACAGTGGAGATTTTCCCTGATTCTACGATTCAAGCAAAATCTCGGGGGCTACTGACATAGGCATCCCAAATGGGCCTGCCGAAGATAGTACCCGGGGTTTACTGAAGGCCCACTACCCGAAGAATAAGAAGATTCGGGAGCCCAAGATATATCAAGGAAAGTCAAGAGTTGTAATAGGAAGTGTTATCTGTAATCTGGCGGGATGAGTTAGAAACCGTCCCGGACTCTGTAACTTGTATAGCACGAATCCCTCGGCTCCACCTCCTATATAAAGGGGGAGTCGAGGGACGAAGAAAGAATCGAATCATTGTCTACAAACCCTAGTTTTCATAATCGCCGAGTACTTTTCGGCTGAAACCTTCGAGATCTACTTACCCTCTACTTCCAACTAAACCCTAGCCTACAATCCATAGGCATTGACAAGTTGATACCTTGTCACTCATACTTTCTTCTATTCTATGATTTCTTCCAACACTCTAAGCTTATAGGCTTACTCTCCAAAGATTCTTGGGTTAAGACATATTATTGTGTTAATGGACTTTACTAATGGTGGTGGTGACATCTTCCTATTTGAGTACTCAAAGATTGGTTCTACCAGCTGCGGTAATCCAGCTACGATGTAATATGGCACTATGATTTACCAGCTGCGATACCCAAACCTAATTCTAAAGGATTTGTTTAAATAAAGTATTGTTGTCCCTTACTACCATAACGAAAGTAATGGTACTTCGTAAGGTATTTACAATAGGTATGGTCCTGGTGGTTTAGTCCTACGAATGGATTAGACTCATTTAGTCCATCCAATCATGGCTTCTAGTTTATACTAGTTATCCTCTTTTTGGTTTCTTTAGGTTCCATAAAGGGAATCTTTCTAATAGGCTTATGTTTTAGTATGGTCGAACTTCTTCGTATAGTATCTTCTTAAGCTTAGATTGTCCTCCGACATCTTCTTCATCCAACTTCATTATCTTAAGCTTACTTAAATTCTCTTGGTTTTGGAGTAATTACAATTACCTACTCAAGTTAAGGTCTAACCCTTACTTCCTCGAGATATGAACCTCGGCTTCTGGTCTGACATCCTCCTGAGAGTACTATTATATGGGTACTTTCCAACAACCTTATAAAAATAAGATCGTACTTCCTTTCAGTTCAGACCTTTTTCTCCATCTATCCCACTCCAAATCATATTTTAATACTTCTCATTCAGCCTTCCTCTCCCCCTTGGAGTTTACTAATGATCTTCAAACTTCCTTTCTTCTAATCATTAAACTCCAAGGTTAGGTAGTTGGTTTAAGTCTGGTTTATATTTTGTACTTTTCTAAAGTCTCACGAAGAATTCTTTGCGGTGTATCCACACTGTTGTGGGTATCCATTATGAATCCTCCGACTAAATATTTACCAACTACGAGATACCAGCTGTGAAATACTAGCTGCGGAATTCCCCTTTCTTTTAGGGTAAAGAAATGTTCAGGCTGTGGGCTATCTGGTACCAGCTGCAGACTACCTAGTACCAGATGTGACTTATTGGATACCAGCCGTGACTATGTTATGGTTTTAGGTAATATCTACCTACCAGCTGTGGCTACTTTTATAGTTTTAGTTAAGATATACCTCACCTCACATACTTTCTCTTCATGATTATCCTATATCAGCTGCGGTCTTATTATACCAGCTACGACTTCACTTGTCTATTTTCCTTCTTCCAGGGTTTGTTTTGCAAGAAAACCACTTGTTGACACTATAAAAATAGTATTGTAAGTGACTTCACTTGCATTCCCTTCTTCCAGAATGAATACAGGTCTACTTCTACTGCTCCATATTCACTATTTTTCTCACTTCCATGGTACTTTCATGTTAAAGTACTCCTTGATTAAGGATAAAAATGAGTTTTGATTGGTCCTTCCTTCAGATTGTTGTGATTGCTTCTCACAACTTTACTTCCTTCTGCTAGTGAACCTTCATCTTGTCTTCAAAATCTTCAGAATTCGTCACTTCCTCACACGAATACCTTTACCCTCTAGACCTATAACATCAAGTAAGAGCTTGATATTGCAACATGCATTTGCATATCAAAGTCAAACTTCATGTATGGATCTAGTCAAACAATGATAATCCAATAAAATTCAAGAAGATTCAGCTTTGTGTTTATAATACACATCCTTATATGCCTGAATATAATAATTGGGTAAGACATCCCTAAACATCAGGATCAGATGTGTAGTATATAACACCATATAAGATAGGTTTAGGTTGTGATACTTAGCACAATACGTGAATTTCTACTAGTGGTCTCAACATTTATCTTAATTGCATATTTGCAATGAGGCAAACTTGAAACAAAATGGCCTGGGATAGTTGGAGTTAACCTAGTTTTCTTTGGAAGTACTAACAAAATAGTATACCATATATATGTGCTATTGAGGACTACTTCCTATAATACAATTAGTTCTAACATGCCTACTCTAAACACATGATTGTTTAGAATATACTACCTATAACTCTAGGATTTCTCTATGTGATATGCTATAAATAAGCCTTCTTTAAATTAAGGACTATGGTTCTAACATTCTTGACACAGTTTCTAGGATTTTAAGGCCTAAGCTTTCGAACTATTCCCTAAATCCTACTCCTTATCATCCTTTTGTTATCATACTTATGATGTTCTACTCCATCATACCATGATTCTCAAGTGAATCATATATGAGTACCTAGTTTTACCATGAAAAATAGAGTTGTATAACTCCTATCACTCTTCCTTACCTCCTATGATTGACTCATCATAGGCATATACTACCTTATATAACTTATCTCCCTTACTTAACATCAGTCATTTGACATTTTTAATGACTCTTACTTAACTATAACTTGCATTGGTATACTTCTTCCAATAGGATATCTTCCTTATGGTTGTATCCTCTCTTTGGACTACCATGTATTGTATACCAACTGTGGTCTACTACCACCATTTATCTTAAGCTTCAATGGTGTTCTAATTATTTGGAATGAAACCATATAACTAACTAACTTTACTTAAGAAAGATAGATAAGAAAGATTGACTCAAGTGTGTCAGGATTATTCTCAAGTGAATACCCATCTCAAGTCAAAAGAATAGTTGGTTTGGCTAAGACAACTTCCTATAGACACTACCAAACCTATAGGTCTCCTTTAAAGGGTTTTAATCCTAGGGTCAAAGCATTTGCTCTGATACCAGCTGTGGTGACCCAGCGTACCACTGCATGGTGTAGTACACAAGTCGTTGACATAACACAAGTGAAACACCGTTCCACTCATATTACATCTCTCAGAGTGGTACAACAGAAACATATGCGAGTCCAAGGTATGTCTATAGAAGTACACATGAACTGTTTACATAAGATCAACACAACCTCCTACTTTACAGTGAGGTAAAACTTCAAATAAAGCTCCAGAAGAACGACTCGTAGTCTATCTTATTGCTAACTCAAGTTTAAGAGCTAATTGGCTTGCTATAGAACTCTAGCTACTTAGGTGCTAGGATTAGGGAAAGGTTCCCTTCTATTACTATTCTAGGTTTCCATTATAGTTGATGCAGAAGTTGACTCCATTGGCTTCTTTGATTGAATTCTTCATCTTGTTGCAGTTGACTCCTTTGTCTTCGAGTTCCACGGTAGTTTCTCCTTCGGTGCATTGCTCTAAGAAGGGGGTTCAAATGGGATAGAATGAGTACGAGCGTACTCAGCAAGTTCATATTAGGAAATATGTGTATCATGCACTAGCTACAGCCATAGACCATAAAGTCATAGGCTAATGCAAGTTTTTGTAATCATTTCTTCAAAAGGTTTATTTTATTCTGAAAAATATGCCCGTCAGTCTTCACAGGTTGACTAGAACTTCGTGGAGTTCCTTTCCTGCCGCGTTCGCAGTTCCCTTCCCGGAACAGGGAGTGACAGTCACAATTCTTGATACCCTCTGCAGAGGTGCGTTACTTTACCCCACAAGAGATCTTAACCATGTTGCCGGCTGAGAGTATGTCCTCAGCTCGTCCACACTTCCTTTGGTGTGAGGCCCAGTATAAGATCCAAGCCAATCACTGCCTTCTCCGCGACCCTGCAAATCCACCCTTTTGTCCAACCGTACACCTCCAGTAGACTTCCCCCGATAATACGGCTTTACTCATGGTGTACTCCGGACAATCCCTCATAGATCGAAGAGCTTATCATCACTAATGGATGGGGATTTAAAAGGATTTCCCAACCTATTGCGGCAGTGCCTCCAGCACCCCACCGGCTCTCCGATCCGTTGGCGTGCAGAAGGGAAAAGATACAGCTGACTTCCCCAGAGCCATTATAGATCTTATGGATAACGCGATATGTACGGCGCTAGAATCACTGGACGACATTGGTAATTAGTCCTAGGGTGATATAACCCATGCAATGGAACCTCCACCATATCAACACATACCATGGTTCCATTGAACACCACATAGTCATATTCATAATTGTAAAATAATACTTTGCTTTTCAATGCATGAGTGATAAGTATAGTACTTTGCATATAGTTTGATACAAATAATCAAATGACATGAGCAAGCGATGAACTTGCCTTTCTTGACTGCAAGATTATGCAGGCAAAAGCTTCGATACGTGATAACTCCAAATTCTGAAATACCATCATCGTCCGGTAAGGACAATGTTTAAAGAACTAGCAAGGATGCTATAATGCATAATATGAGATGCAATCGTCCCGAGCATAACCTAATCTCGATTATTTAGGATGTATAAGTTGTAAAGATTTCTTGAGGGTTAGTTGCACTTTTAGAATGATTCTCAGACAAGGTTCTTATTAGGGTTTGGTTATATTAGCATCATAACCAAGTGATATTAGACATCATAACAATCATACACATACAGAATAGTGATGGAATAATATGTAAAGAGAAGTTGTCAATTTTAAGTTCTACAGGTCATGGTTGATGATTACTTATGCTATACTTCAAAAGAATAACTTTTGAAGAACATGTTAATTAAGAAATAATGAGTATTTCAAAGAAGGATTAGGGCTTCTAGGTTTGATTGACATTTGTACTTCAAAAGAATAACTTTTGAAGAACATGCTATGGCTTCTAGGGTTTACTATTGGATTCATTTAGTTCCACTAATAGGGACTAGTTGGGTTCTTAAGTTGAATGGGCTTCTATATAGCAAGTATTGGTAGGTTTATTACTATGGTTGATTATGGGTATCCTATCAAGAATGATGGTCAAGGTTTTGCTTTGAGTTAGGGTTTGCTATGGCTTCACATTTTCTTCACTAAGTAATCACTAATAGTTTCTAAGCTTAAGTGGCTTATCATTTCCTAAGTAGGGTTGAGTGGAATAGGAACATGTGTTGTGAATTATTACACAATGTTGATACTAGGGTTCATAATTATAGTTCTACTAAGTTATGATGATTAAGGTTGATCCTAATGGTGTGGTATATAGGAGTGGTGATCAATGGTGCTAACATGTGGTATCAAGCTAGGGTTTATATCTATGTGGCACTTAGTGGATAATATAGGTTTTAATTAAGAATAGGGACATGGAATGATAATCTCATGTGACTTGGTTTTTATGCTAGTGGATCATGACTTGCATTTGTTGGTCACATAATAAGGTTCTCTATGTAAAGTGAAATTCACATGATCACATGTGACACATAATTAGGGTTTTAGAGTTGCTTCTAAGTTGGTATGATCACATGAAATAATGGGATTAAGGTTTTACTCAAATTGAAACTAGGGTTTCTAATTTATAGTAGAACTCCTAAAATGATGATTGGTAATAAAGTTGTGGTTACTAATTACTTTGAATCAAAATTAATAATGGTTTAACATTTTATTAATCTCCACAAGATTTAATAATTAGAGCAACTTCTATTTAGGTTTCATTAAGAATCAGGGTTTAATAATTGTTATTAGGGTTTAAAATAATTAACTTGTTAACTAAAGAATGTTTAAGTAAATAATTGTTGAGCTACCAAAATGATATTGGCTTTTAATATTTTCTTGCTTTATTGCTATTTAAAGAAAATGGTAAATGGTAATTTGCAAATTAGGGTTTATGAATTACCACTAATAATTAAGTTAATGCAAATATGATAAATAAAATTAATCTTAATATTTTACTTAGTTACTGAATAGTTAAAAATTTAATTTTTACACTTAACAATTTGTTGAATTCAAATGGTATTTTAATAAATGAAATGGCATAATTAATAAGGTTAAAAATAAGTGAAATTTCATTTTGACACACATTTTTGTTTTATATTTTATTTGAATAGAGTTTATTTTTGTGAGCATTTTGATATATTATTTATAATTTTCTGATTTGAAATGAATTTTATACAATTTTGCAAAGTTTCAGTATTTTTCTGGAATTTGAAATAAACGAAAATACTAAAGCTACTGGTTCGCACCCTAGCTACAGAGACTGACCCGTGGGGTCAAGTCCAGCGTGGCAGCCACGTGAGCAAGACCAAGTCAAAATGTTTGACTGGCCCAGGGGCTCAACTCCGGCGAGCTGACTCCCGACGACGGCGGCGCTAGGGGGTTCCCGCGGATGGGCGACTAAGCCTAATCGACGCAGCACTACACGCTGAACCGAACGGGGGTGGTGCCTCCGCCAAATGGTCACCGGAGTTGCTCCGGCGAGCATCATCTGCGGCGGCGCGCGTCGGCCAACTATCAAATCGGGGCTACGGTTGATGATTAAGCGAGCGAGATGGTCCCTGAGATGCGCAAGAGTCACCTGAATATATTGGTGGGCTCGGTGAGGCTTGAGGTGGCCGGAGACGAGCTCACCGTCGCGGATTCCGGCGATCTGCTTCAAGGGGAAAACCTAAAATTGGCGATGTACCAGGCCCTCCTTGATGCTCTGCTCCTCCAGACGACTCTACTCGATCAGGCGTGTCGATTGAGCTACGCCATGAGCTCCGGGAGGGTCTCATCCGTCGTCACCAAGGTGAACGCCGGCGACAGTGAGTGGGAGAACACGCGAAATAGAGGATGACGGAGAAGCAATGGATGGGCGGCGAGGTACTAGGGTTTCACAGCGGAGCTACTAGTGGTTTTATAGCGTGAGGGAAGCTCTACAGCGGCGACGCGGTGGCGGAGACGGCCGGGATGCGTCGGTCCGTGGTTTGCTCGATTTGGGCACGAATCGGGACGCACCGAGGATAAGACGGACGCGAAGTTGTTTGTACGGGGTTCAGAGGTCGCCTGCGACATCCAGAGCGTGATCATCTCCAACGAGGACGTGGCCTGAGCTGACCTCTGCGCTGTCGACGCCGGAGAAGAGAACGAAGACGATTCTCCATAGCACGAATTTTAAAGCAGGCGAATCGGTATGCTGGTGGGTCGACTTTGTTCGCGGGCTGGGCTACTGGTGGGCTTGCGTGGACGTGGTGGCGATGGGCTGCTGCGGTGCTGAGGTCCACCAGGGTAAGTTTCCCTCCATTCTCTTTATTTAAAATTTTCATTTCCTGTTTTTATTTTCTGGTTTTAACTTGATTTGAATTATGTGTTGTTTTGCAGATTCTAAATTATCTGGATATCAAACACTTTGATAATCATGCTCCCTGCATAATGTTGTTGTTTAAACAAATATTTAGTTTAGGATTTAATTAATATTTTGGTGAGGCTTGAGTAAAATAGAAATGGTTAGTTATTCATTTTAATTCCCTTGTTAATTTAGAAACCAGATCTATTTAAGTGGTTTGAGAATTTATAATCTGTGCATAATGAACACATGATTAGGTTGAGCTAGTACTTAACAATATGGATTTTTCACATATAATTTTCATTATGGCTAGAGTTTAAATTAAATGGTATTGAGGTTGGAATTGTGTTATGATTGTATGTGAAGAATTATTTCTATGGTTTTAAGAAGATGGCTAAGAAAATTCTATAATCACTAATCTGGTTGTAGTAAACTTTAGCTTGAACTAATTAAGATTGATCCTATGTTTATAATTATCAATGCATTTGCTAATGATGGTTTAATTTATAGAACACTACTTCATTTGGTCTACTAGGATGGAAAGGTGGGGTTTAATATTTTATGTGAACTGATTCCTAGGTGAAAGGTTTAAGGTTTTGGTGATGCTTAACTAATTGAAGTATAAAATAGGCATGAGGTATGGCAGGGTTCTTATTATAATCCAAATTAATCCATGGGTTGGAATTCAAATGTAGTTTAGGGTTTAAGTAGTGATCACCAATGTGATACACAACTAGGATTAGAATATGAGCATAAGCTTTGGTTATGTTTCACTAATGGAACATGGCTCTCATCTACAAGATTAAAGGTTGGTTTAAACAAGTAAGATGTAATACTACTCTAGTATTCTCTAGGATAGACATGGCTATGGTTAGAATCTATAATCTCTCTCACTTCTAAATGTCTTGTAATATCCTAAGGTCCTACTTAGGATATGATGATATGATCCTATAAATATATGGTTTTCCTAGGAATTCTACCTTGGTATCTTCTGTAGCTTATTCTTCATGAAATCTGATAAACCTGCATCTTGTGGTATGCCTCCACCTCCTAGCTTCTTCATCTTGATCCTAGCTAATTCACATGGAGTGGCTCTATGTGTTTGTTCCCTTGTAACATGGTACTTGATGAGCAAATGGATGAAGGGTGTGGCTCTATTTATAGGCTTGGGCAAGCTCTATTATCATGACACATAGATGGTGACTCTTGTTTTGGTTTGGTGAGTAAGGTGCTTGGTTGTCATGCCCTCATCCATAGCAATCCTTTGAGCATGAGGTGGCATAACTTGGAAAGCAAGTCATGTAGATATTTTCATCACATGTGGCATGATCATTATCCTCTCATATGATTTATTTTTAGATAGCCAAGTGGCATTTGTTACTAAATATCTTGTGGATGGTTTTATTATTGTTGATGACTCACTATATCATATTGGATTGGATTTCATTATAATATTGATCAAAAGATCAAGGTTGAAGGTTATTCCTCAAATTTGGATAGTTGGTGTTTGATTTCACCAAGGCATGATCATATGAGTTTCAAAATACTCATAGTTAGTTTTATTCAAATAGTGTGGACTATAATTTGTAATTTAAATGGATTTAGTTTTATGATATTCCATGTATTTAATAAGTTATGATTTAAATAATAATGTGTGGCTTTTCTGCACTTTAGACCCTGTGGTTTACCTTATTTTGTAATAAGTTTAGAAGCGAATTAAATTACACACAAAGGTAGTTGCTAACTTTTAAGTCTTAATAAGTTAGGGTTTGATTCTTAAAGAATGTGTTGTTGTAAATATAATTCCATTTGATCTAATCCATAGATCAAATCATCTCTACCCAAAACAAGGTTTTAACAAAGATCACAGTGAAGTTTATAGCGCTTGACTTGATGATCTACTTCAATTCCAGCAAGTCAAGTGAAACTTCAGTTACTGTGGTAAGTTTTATTTGAAGCGCGAAAATTCCCCGTATTTTCTATGCATGAATGCAATGCACACTTTGGTGTTCTCTCATTTTGTAGCCTCTAAACCTGGGATATTACATATACTTGCGTATTCCACTTGAGCTTGATGACGACGATCTTGACCTCAACAAGATGGAACGCCTTTCTTGCTTGTGCTTGCTTGACGAAGTCTTGTGGATTGCTCCCCCATAATCCACCATGGGAGAGCTTCTTCTTCGGCGCATCTTCACATAACCATGACCACCATGTGGATTGCTCCCCCATAATCCACCATGGGAGAGCTTCTTCTTCGGTGCATCTTCACATATCCATGATCACCATATGGATGGCAAGACTCAAGCAAAGGATCTCTTCGAGATGGCTCATCTTGAACTTGCACTTCATTTCTCCATGGCAAGCTTCAAGCTTATGAACTCTTCGAGTTGGCTTATCTTGAACTTTCACTTCATTCTTCATTCTTCATCATATTGATGTCTTGAAGTAACTTGAGGGCTCACTTCATCTTCATCTTCAAGACATACTTGACACTTGATATCCTTCATCAATTTCTTCTTATTGCAACCTTGAAGCCAACAAATGGTTCAAGAATTGCCTATGGACAACTCCTACAAATATAACTCAATGCAAACATTAGTCCATAGGGATTGTCATTAATTACCAAAACCACACATGGGGGCTCCATGCACTTTCAATCTCCCCCATTTTGGTAATTGATGACAATCTCTTTGAGAGGGTTTATATAAGGAATTTAAGTAACAAATAAGTTGAATATATAGAGCAAACTCCCCATAATATATGCATGTGTGAATGATCTTGACTTTCATTGCATATATTGGCATTCAAAGCCTAGTGGAGTTTCCTCTAAATATTCAACTATGCAAAGCAACAAGATGCAATGCAATAAAGGCAATAAAGGCACATGCTTAAGCACAAAGCAAAGATATAACCAAATTCCCTTAAACCCTCCAAACTTCTCCCCCATTGGCACCAATTGCCGAAATGGGTGAAAAATTTAGAAGGCAAATATAGTGAGAGTTCCTCCATAGCGTGTGCATTTCTCATAATTTGAGTGGAATCAAATGCACATATCCAATGACGAATATTCGGAAGGAATCACACTATAGATAGGATCAAAGATTGCAAAAAGATAACAAAGTCAAGAAGCTTCAACAAATGAAGCAAGCAACCAAATGAACCACAAGGAAGATACCAAAAGAAAGATAGATATTATGATAAGATCAATAAGATTGCTCTAAATAATATGAGGAAGCTCCCCAAGGTTTGTGCACAAAACTAGGCAATTTGCATTGGAGTATAAAGTGCACAAACATGGAATCATCACTCCCATAATATCATTCAAAAACAAAAGATACCAAGTGAATCAAACTCTAATGATCACCACAAGATAGTGTTCTAAATCAAATGAGGAAGCTCCCCAAGGTACATGCATAAATTAAAATGTTGTATTTGAATACAATATGCATAACATGGAATCCTCACTCCCACATTTAAAATACAAACATTTGTAATAGATCATAGAAAGAAAAGTAAGCTAAACACTTGCAACAAACAAATAGTTGAGCAACAAGTAAGAGGCACCATAATAAAAAGGCTCAACCAAGAGGATATGTGAAAGGCATGATAAAGCATATTATAAGACTATTACAAGGATGAGCAAAAAGCATCATCATAGTCTTCAATGAATTATATTGCTTAGCATGACCAATCAACACGCAATAAATAAATAAGATATCAAAAGGAGATGTATCATCTCTTATGTGTATAAGTTTCTCTAAGTGGGCAATATCACAAAGATATTTATCCACAAAGAAACATGCACACACAAAATAGATACGCAAGAAAAATAGTATGATATCCAAGACGAAGTCATGCAATATACCAATAAGAATTTTTGCTTAATAGTATGGCCAAAGGCTCAATTTTATCTTATTGTACATTAATGAACTTCAACCACAAACAACTAAAATACATCACAAATATCAACAAGGGATAGAAGATAGTTGGGATGCATTTGAGAAAGGCAACAAGTATCACAAACGGGGATACCAAAAGAAGTAACTAAATTTGCACTTTCATCTATATTGCACATGTGAGAGCCTTGAGGAATTGATATGCAACAAAATTGCTAGATAGGCATAGTTGGGATGGATGAATCATGAGCATGATTTAAAATACTTCCCAACAAATGCACTCATCTCAAATTACTCACATTCACAATAAAGAGGTTTCATTAAGACTTTTGCAAGAAGCACAACATTTGCAAATCAAGAGATTCATGCCAAGATGCAACCATAAGGTTGGATACAAGAAAAGTATGCATGAGAAGATACTTGTTACCAAGATAGCATTGGTGTGGATGTAGTAGATATGTGTTCGTTGACCATCCTAGCTTGCCTCAAGTTACCATTGAGTCACCACATCTTTCCAAGAGTGAGACAAGCATCCAATGCATATCCATTGTACCTAACACAAAGGTAAGTACAAAATGGTCCCCAAACTAATTGGGTCCGAAGTAGTTAGACACACTACAACATATAGGACAAACTCCACAATTCTATGTGCATATAGATATGAAATTGAATTTCATGCACATCTTAGCCAAATTAGGATTTGATGGAGTTTACCCTATATATTGGATCAAAGAAAGTGACACATGCCATAAGATATACATATATTAAATATGCATGCACAATATTTTCAAGAACCAAAGGAAGATACAATTTGGACAAAACACCAAATAAACCAAGAGACAATGGTTGTCCAAATTATATCAAAGAATCAAATCACCACAAGATTGACTCCAAAGACTTATCTCATTATAAGAAGCTAATTAAACCTAAACACAAAGGAATGAGATAACCAACTCCCAAGAGAGCAAGGTTCCAACAAATAAACCAAACCCTCGACACTTTTTATGATGGCACAAAGTATCAAAAAGAAAATTTATGTCTCCCAAAACCAAATTTTTGATAATGATCAAGAGAAGTTTAAGCATTATAACAAATATATGAGAGCTCCCCCAAGATTAGTGCATTATCTAGGATTTATAATATGGATACAAAATGCACAAAACTAGGATCATCACGCTACCTATATCTACTAAAAATGCTAAGAAAGTTTGAATAGACAAATTAGATCCATAAGATGCAAGGAAGACACATGGGAGTCAAAGCACAACAAATTCATGGCAATAAATAAGGCAATTTAAACACAAGAGCCAATGTAGATATGATCAATAAATATCTACCTCATAATGATTACCAATTGTCCTAGGACAAGAGGTATTAGGAAATATTTCCCGGTGGTAGTTTATAAGTATACATAAGATCATATTTACAACGAACAAAGCATATGCTAAAAGATAAGAGTTAACCAACATGCAAAGAAAGTTTCTTGATAGCTTCATTTAGTCATACCAACATGCAAAGCAATTAATAGTATGACTTGAAGCACATGGTTTTCCAAAAATGTATTGAGGGACACATTGTGAAAAACCATGCCAAGAAAAACTTTCACAAATAAGATCCACAAAGATATTAGCAATGAAGCCATTTACGCAAATTGGAGCTTGTTTGAGAAAACATGCCACATAGGAGAGAGATAATTTACGGTATCAATTCTATGTGACACAACCTCAAATGTTCACATTTTCTAGGCTTGTAATATGCACAAAGCTTATTACTCCCCCATAATGTGATAAGGAATTTATTTTCACAAGAGGCAAATAAGCTCCAACTAGAGATATTAATGGACAATAGAATTTGAATTTCTCATGAATATGACATACCACATAGAGACTAGATAATCTTGCAATATCAATTCTAAGTGATATTCCTCATGTACACACATTGTTAGGATCATGAAATTCCCAAAGGAATATCACTCCCCCAAAATGGGATAGTCCATTAATCGCTCATAAGAGCCATATAAGATACAACAAGATGCAAAGTGGCTCCAACACAAACACAAATACATGGTGTGCAACCCAACATGCATAGACTTGATTTCTCAAAAAAAGCAAGTAGGAAGCACAACATATACAAACACATGTTAGGAACAAAAACTAACACATGCAAAGGGGCGGGTAACTTTCAATATAAATGAGTTGAGCACATGTTACCGCAAGGAGGAACATTGATCATATGATAGAAGCAAGATAACCAAGACTTGGCTTGAGATTATATATATAATGAAGATCCCTTAATTCTTCATGATGTAGCCAAGTCTCCAATGCCCTCCAACAAGCACCTATTGATCAAGTTTTGGATTGTTGGTCCCCAACTAAGTTGGGTCCTAAGAGGTTAGTCACAATAGGCTTGGCAACCCAAATGGTTCTTTTCTTGACACCACTTTGAGCACCAACATATTTGGCAAACACATTGCCACCCTCATCCTTACGAAGAGAATAAACATCATCAATGGTGATAGAGTTGGATGAGGTACCAATAGTGCAAAAGGAGGAGATGTGGCCCTTCTCACGGCATATGTAGCAAGTTCTTTTCTTCCCCTTCTTCTCACTAGATTTCTCCACAATGGGAGCATTGGCTTGATTCTTCTTGGGAAGTGGCATTTCTTCAACTTGAGGTTGAATATGAGTTTGAGCTTGAGGCCGCTTCCCTTTTTGCTTCTTCTTCAAAGGGCAAGATCTAACATGATGCCCTTCAATTTTGCACTTGAAGCAAACAATCTTGGTCGGGTCATTGACTTGTAGTTGGCCCTTCTTAATCTTGTTGTTCTTGGACTTGTTCTTGTTGTTGGAGTTGAATCCAAGTCCACTCTTGTCATTGGGGGATTGTTGCACACTCAACATCTTGTCAAGTTTGCATTTCCCTTCATGACTCTTTACCAAGTCGTTCTTCAAAGAAGTGACTTGGGCCTTGAGCTCTTTGATTTCCTCTACATGGTTAGTAATAACACAAGTACTAGAGGAAGTAGAACCTTCATTGTTAGAGCAACAAGGCAAGGAAGATAATTCATCACAAGATTTAGCAATATTATGAGTGGATGGATTACTAGAACTAGCACATGGCAATATAACATTTTGAGTAGTAGTGCTAGTACCCACATGAGGCTCATAAGGTGTTGCCTTAGATATTATAGCCTCATGAGCTAACTTTAGCCTATCATGAGAGGCTAGAAGATCCTCATAGGAGCTAGAAAGCTTTCCATGATTTTCTTCCAATTTCCCATAATTGCTAGTTAGCAATTTAAGTTGAGCCCTTAGCTCAACATTCTCCTTCAAGATAGATGCTTCACAAGAAGTAGAGTTAGTAGCACAAGCATCATTATTAATAGAAATGGGAGAAGGCAAGTTGTCATGATCTTTTAGATAAGAAGCTTTAAGTTGCTCATGCGACTCGGTGAGTTTGGTGAGCGCACTCTCAATAGCCCTTGAGCCCTTTTTGAGTTGCTCAAAATCCTCAAGGAGTTTAGCATTAACAAACACAAGCTTATCATTTTTTAGCTTTAGTTCATTTGCCACCTCAAGAGCTCTATCATGGTTTTCCTTTTCTCTAGACAATTCTAGAGCAACGGTTTCCTCAAGAGCTTCCTTGGTGGTTTGTTCTTCTTCAAGTTCATCCTTTAGAGATGCCACATCATTGGCATACTCTCATTCAAGAGCACCCATTTTATCAATGGTGTTCTCATGCATCCAAATAAGTTTTTGGCTCTCAATAGCGGTACTCAAGATTTCAAAGAAGTGAGTGCTAGCAATTTTATCTTTGCAAAGAACCTTGAATACACTCTTACCCTTATCGCGTAGAGAGACAACCCAATCATCTTCTTCATATTTCTCCTCACCCTTATCCCCACGAGAAATATTAGGTTCCATGGTAGGAGGTACCGTGGAACCCTTGGCCATAAGGCATATATGAGAACCGTGAGATAAAGATGAGGAGTTACTTGAGGCTCCTTTCAAGATCTTGTCTTGACCAATAGAATCTTTGGTTTCCTCTACATTGTTAGCCACACAACAACTAGAGGAAATAGAAGCATTTTTATCATGGCCACAAGACAAATCAAGCATATCATCATGAGATTTATTCAAGCAACTTACACATGATATGCAAGGACTATCAACACAAGCATGTAAATCATTTCTAGAGATAGATGTGTTTAAGTCCGAAGATGAAGCATTGCAATGAGATAGAGATGAAGAATCATCAATAGTAAGCTCAATATCAACATTGCAATTTTCATCACCACTCACCATATCATTACCTTGTGTCTTGACACACTTTGGTGAAGTGGATGAAGATGAGAACTCATCACGGCCGGAAGTGGAAGCAATGCAATCATCCTTAATAATATTGGACACATCATATTTATCTTGAATTTTTGTCCATAACTCATGAGCGCTCCAAAAAGGCAAGTATGGAAAAAGACCTACATCTCGCAAAGCATTCATAAGAACATAAGAAGCTTGAGAATTGAGATATAAATTTTTCTCATCCTCTAAAGATAGATTTTGTGAATCCATAGGAGGAGAAAAACCTATATCTACAATTTTCTCCATATAAGGGTCAATGTCCCGAAAATGACTAAGCATGCAAATTTTCCAAACATCATAATTTGTGCCATCTAATATAAGAGTGTTATCGTGCACTAATCATCTAGCCGACATCTTTACTCTCAAGGCGGTGAAGCCTAAGAATGAGAGACCTTGCTCTGATACCAATTGAAAGGATACGGATGTCGCCTAGAGGGGGGGGGGGGGGTGAATAGGCGATTTAAAACTTTTACGAGATGGGCTTAACAAATGCGGAATAAAACTAGCGTTTACTTTGTCAAGCCCAAAACCTATATACTATGGTTCACCTATGTGCACCAACAACTTATGCTAAGCAATACAAGCAAGTATGTGATAGCAAGATATATATAACTTCAAGCACGATGGCTATCACAAGGTAAAGTGCATAAGTAAAGAGCTCGGGTATAGAGATAACCGAGGCACGCGGGAGACGACGATGTAGCCCAAAGTTCACACTCTTGCGAGTGCTACTCTCCGTTGGAGCGGTGTGGAGGACAAGTCACTCCAAATGCACGAGGGCCACCGTATTCTCCTCGATAATTCCCACCAAGAGGGATGTCCTCGATCCACTATGTAACCTTAGGGAGGTTACCGAACCCGCACAAAGCTTGGGGCTATCTCCACAACTTAATTGGAGGCTCCCAACAATATTGCCACAAAGGCCTTGCCCTTGAAGAATCTCCACAACTAAATTGGAGTCCCCAAGAACACCACTAAGATGCCACAAAGGCCTTGCCCTTGAAGATTCTCCACAACTTAATTGGAGTCCCCAAGAACACCACAAAGATGCCACAAAGGCCTAGAATCCGTCTAGGGTTCCAAGAACCCAAGAGTAACAACCTTCTTTCTTTCACCTCCACGAATCACCGTGGAGAACTCAAACCGATGCACCAAATGCAATGGCAAGAACACCACAAAGATGCTCAAGTCCTTCTCTCTCAAATTCCAACAAAGCTACAAAAGCTATTGGGGGAATAAGAGAGGAAGAACAAAGGAATTCACAAAGAACACCAAGATCAAGATCTAGAGAGTTCCTCACAAAGAGATGGATTTGATTGGTAGAAATATAGATCTAGATCTCCTCTCTCTTTTCCCTCAAATGGGGGCAAGAATCATGGAGGGGTTGAGAGATAGAGCAAGCTTCTCTAGTTCAACAATGGAGGAGAGAGAGAGTGAGAGAAGCCTTGGCCCAAGGAGGAAGAAGGGGGGTATTTATACCCCCCAAGAAAATCGAGCCGTTGGGCAAAACCAGGGCCGGATAATCCGGCCTAAGTAAGGGCCGGATAATCCAGCCTCAGGGACAAAACCAGGATAAAATCCGGCCAAATATCCGGCCCCTGTCCAGAGCTGCTTTTCTTCCGATTTCGAGGGGCCCGGATATTTCCGAAATATCCGGCCCGGATAATCCGCCCCGGATATTTCTGAAAAATCCGGCCAGGCAAAACTGCAGAAACACCAAAACTAAAACAGGCATAACTTTAGCATCCGGACTCCGATTTTGATGATCTTGGGCTTGTTTTGAAGCTAGGAACAAGCTCTACAAGATCATGCAGGAAACCATCATAGTACAACAAGGGAGGATATAAACAAATGATGAAAGGTTTGACCTATCTAAAAAAGATATACCGGAAAAACCTCCAATCTAGAAAATGCAACAAGTTGCCCGTGCAAAAACCATTCTTTATGAACTAGAGCTTGTCATGAGAATAAGCACAAGCTCTAAATCATCACATGGATAAGATCCAAATAACAACCAATAAAGATGATGAATCAAACTCGAAAACGCAACAAGTGATCTATGCGAAATCCGTTTTCGATGAACTAGAGCTTGTCATGAGAATAAGCACAAGCTCTAAAACATCACATGGATAAGGTCCAAATAACAACCAAGAAAGATGATGCAAGGATGCAAAGGTTTGAGCTCTCTCCGAACGATACGACCGAGTTACTCACTCGAGAGCCCTCTTGATAGTACGGCAACTAAACTATAAACCGGTCTCCAACTACACTATGAGACCGGTGAGAAAGAAACCATATCAAGAGCAAACCTTATACTTGCGTATTCCACTTGAGCTTGATGACGACGATCTTGACCTCAACAAGATGGAACGCCTTTCTTGCTTGTGCTTGCTTGACGAAGTCTTGTGGATTGCTCCCCCATAATCCACCATGGGAGAGCGTCTTCTTCGGCGCATCTTCACATAGCCATGACCACCATGTGGATTGCTCCCCCATAATCCACCATGGGAGAGCTTCTTCTTCGGTGCATCTTCACATATCCATGATCACCATATGGATGGCAAGACTCAAGCAAAGGATCTCTTTGAGATGGCTCATCTTGAACTTGCACTTCATTTCTCCATGGCAAGCTTCAAGCTTATGAACTCTTCGAGTTGGCTCATCTTGAACTTTCACTTCATTCTTCATTCGTCATCATATTGATGTCTTGAAGTAACTTGAGGGCTCACTTCATCTTCATCTTCAAGACATACTTGACACTTGATATCCTTCATCAATTTCTTCTTATTGCAACCTTGAAGCCAACAAATGGTTCAAGAATTGCCTATGGACAACTCCTACAAATATAACTCAATGCAAACATTAGTCCATAGGGATTGTCATTAATTACCAAAACCACACATGGGGGCTCCATGCACTTTCACTCTCTTCTCAAGGATCGGTTTCCCTTAATCTTTGCAATTTGTGATGACATAGAGGTGACGGTTGCTTAGGTCCTGTCTGGGGCAGAAGTGAATGTCAGATTGCGTCGCTCGCTGGACCATGTCGGTAGGGTTCAGTGGCAACAATTATGTGATGTGGTAGCTAATGTCCAGCTGTCCCACGACAAGGATAAGGTAGTTGGTCCCTGGAATCTTCGGGGAAGTACTCGGTGAGTTTCATGTATGAAGAGCTTTAGAAGGTACGACGGTGACTCATACTAAGGACTTGTGGAAAGCTGCGGTTCCCCTCAAGATCAAGATCTTTGCTTGGAAACTTGCTCTCGACAAACTGCCTTCTATTATTCATATAGCCATTATGCATGGTCCGTTGGATGGTACTTGTGCTTTGTGTGGGGCCCCGGAAAATGCGGCACACATGTTCTTTTCCTGCTCCCTTAGCAACGTTTGCTTGGAGTGTTTTGCACCAGTTGCTTGGATGCACTTGGAGACCCTCCAATTTCACCAGTTCCATCATATTCTCTCTAGCCTAGCGGGCCTCCCCCGTAGATTACTTTGTTACTGTTTCTTGCACATTCGTGGGCGCTATGGCTCATTCGCAATAAGCTTACTATCGTATCAAAAAGAAAATTCCTAACCATCCCACTGATGTCATCTTTAAAACCATGTTATTCTTGCAGTTGTAGAGTATAAACTCCAAAACTAGCTAGGGACCAGGAGGATCTTTGCTAGATGATTAATGAGCTGCGCGAGCTCTACTCCGCCATGCGTCCAAGTACCGTAAGCTGAAGTCATCGCTCCTGCCATGATGGGGTCATGTGTCTGGAGATGATGTTCTTGAGGTTGCTGGATGTCGGTTTCTTTGAGTTTTGGGTGTATCTCTGCGCCTTGTTGGCTCTATCCCTGTGCTAGTGTGTGTGCGTTTTGGCTAAGCTGTATGCCGTAGCGGTTGTAATAACTATGTTAAACCTCTCTAGGCTTTATTATTTTAAAGTCAGGCTATTAAGCCTTTTATCTAAAAAAAAGGTTGCTCGATGGTTCGATGGTTGTGACGACTTCTGTAGCGGTGCATGAGGTGCTCGCTACGAATCTGCTAGATCGGATGAGCGCTCCTGTTTCTCTTTGCGGGTGTTTCGAGATATGCGATGTCCCCGGTTTCTATTTGATGGAAGGTTTTCGTGTTTTCAAGGAATAAGGTCACGTTGGCACGATTTTCTGTCATTGAACCGTCGATGCAAAGGCTAAGATTATGTCTCCATTTTGACAAAAAAAGAGAAGGAGGGAGTTCTCTCAGTCTGCTCCCCCTATAGAATGCTGATTCAAACTACTCCTGGGC
The DNA here is from genome assembly GCF_019359855.2 of Lolium perenne. NCBI lineage: Eukaryota > Viridiplantae > Streptophyta > Magnoliopsida > Poales > Poaceae > Lolium > Lolium perenne. Next base: position 67,199,336 of record NC_067246.2, read on the forward strand.
ATGGGCAGCCCAGCCCGGACGGCCCGACCCGAAAATCCTGGGCCAGGCTAGGCTCGGGCTTGCATGAAACATGGTTTTGCCTTGGTTCGGGCCGGGCTTGTTGGACCAGGCCAGGTTTTGTCTGTTCAGGTCGGGTTTGGGCCTGGTTTGTAATCCCGAAGGGCGGACCGGGCCAGGCTCGGGCTTGAAAATTTAGGTTCGGGTTTTTGGGCCCGGCCCGGGCCGAAAAATGCCTAGGTGTAATTCAAACCAAGTACCGTATGGAGGCCTGGCTTGATGGTACTGCTGCATCATCCAATACTGAACAGGAACATAAAGTGTGGACAAAATTATGGGCGGTTGATGTTCCATCCAAGGTTAAAATACGGCGTTTGGCTAAGCTGTCGCTACCTACTGCAGATTTGGTACATCACAAAAAAATGTCAACAACAAGTAGGTGCAAATTATGTGAAGCAGAGGATTCATGGAGGCACCAATTGCTCGAGTGCAATATGTCCAGGCGTGTGTGATCTTTGGCTGAACCTGAATTAGTAGAACATATGAATACTAGCTACCATGGAGTCGGGCGCACGAAGGTGGAACTTTACTATGTTGAATCAATGCCTCATGCGCAGTTTGTATCACTAATGGTTACTCTTTTTTTTCGAATGCTAATGGTTACTCTATAGGTGATATGGTTTGCTAGGAGGAAAGGTATTCACGACAATGAATTTCAAAGCCCCCTATCGACTCATCCATTTGTTCAGAGGTTCATCTCTGAAATTGAAGTTGCAGACTCCTCTACAAAGGCAAGACAGCCGGCCAATAACAGGAATTGTCCTTCTGTTGCGGCTTAGATCCCTCCTCCAGTCCTCTAGTAGTTTTTGTCAAGATAAAAGTGGACGGTGCTGTTTTGCAGAGTACTTGTTCAGGTTCAGAAAGTTCTATTTGCAGAGATGATCAAGGAAACTATCTTGGAGCTTCAACAGTTTTGAGCTCGGGAATCACCGCTCCAGCTATACTCTCGAGGTCCTAGCTTGTGGAGAAGCTCTCTCATTAGAGACTGATCTGGGCTGCACAGATGTTATCTTAGCATCAGATTGCAAAGGTGTGCTACAAGATATTCAAAACTGCAGTGGAGGTGCTAATCTGAATATTATTCAGCAGATCAAAGATATGTCGACTGAACTAGCTTCTTTCTCAGTGATCCATGAGGGAGGAGAGAGAAACAGAGATAAGTCTAGATGTCGGAGGCCACCCATGGTTGATCCATCCTCCTGATTCTATTCTGATATCTGTAAACACACTTAATCAATAAAGTCTAGCGTGTTTTTGCTAAAAAAACACTATTTCCCTGTAGCCGGGAATTGTTTTTTCTTCTCATATCTGGTTTCTTGCAACGGCGGACGCATCTGGGTGCCATGGCCTACCCCGAAATTTTGAAAACCTTATTTAGTTATTTGAGTTAATCCTCCCCCGTGACCTAACCTCTCCTCCCGCGCCGGCGGTGCCGCGCCGCGCCGGGGCCCAGCCGCCGGAGCCCTCCCCTCGTCATCCCTAGGGCGCCCCCCTCCCCCGCCGCCGTCGCTGGAAGCGCTGCCGGGCAAAGTCCTGCGGCGTGGCGGCGGCAGCGGCCGTTCCTCTCGCCCCCATGTCCGGAGGGCACGACGGCGGCGGCCGGCCAGACTTCTCCTTCATGCGGAGGCGCAGGGTGGCGACGGCCATGGCGTTGATCTGCATGCGGCGGCGGGGCGACGGCTGTGAAGATCGGGTCCGATCTTGGTCTGTTTGGGCCGGGGCGGGCGTCGATCTGCATGTCGTGCCTCTGCCTCCTCGGCAGTGAGGCGTTTCATGGGAATCTGTCGCGTCATGAGGAAACCTGGGGCAGTAGCCCCGGGCATGGTGGTGGTGGTCATCTTCTTCGTCGGAGGTGGTTGGCCAGGCTGGTAGTCATGTGTGGGGGATCATGGGATCTCACACAGGTCTCCGGCAATGGTGATCTAGTCCGGGGTGTCCTGGCGGCCGGTGAAAACTGAGCCTCGACCTCGGTCTTGGCGGATGATGGCGGCGTCGGTCGACGTCATTACGTTGTCGAAGGCATCATCTTTTCCCGTCTTGGCACTACACTCGGCGAGTTGGGGATGCGCGGCTGCCGGTGAAAACCGTGCTCCGACCTCGGTTGGCGGACGATGGCGACGTGTCGCGTCGCTATCTTCTTGAAGGCATCTTCGTAGCAATCTGCGGTCTCTCACTCGTGCTGCTCCAGTGAAACCCTAGGTCCGGGTCTCCCGGATCGGACGATGGCGGCGCACCCTGCGTCGTTCTACCTCTTGGGGCATTGTTTTTAGAGCAGCTGCTGGATGTTGGCGGATGTCGGTGGAGTGGTATTCATCTACCATATTATTGGCGCGGAGTCTCATTGGCATGGTGATGCAGGGTATCGACGACAGATGCAGGATGATGTATGCGTGCAGGATGGTGGAGCCGTCTGGCGTCATGGTGGCATCGACGGCAGGTCTTGCAAGGTTAATGCGATGATCTCTCTTGAAGATGGAGTCGAGCAAGACGGCGGTAGCAACTTCTGTGGCGTGTGCGTTGGCTTGCGTTGAGAGTCTGCTCGACTGGATGTGCTTCTCATCTGCTATTGGGCGGTTTTGGGAAGGCATTTAGTTTTTTGGATGATGTGAGTTGGTGTATTGTCACCCTCTTCATCCCACTGCACGTATAGTAAGGTTGCTTCGAGTTTGATCTTTTGTATTGTTCTTGTACGGTTTTGTGAATAATCTAATAAAAAGCCATGTGCATCCTCTGGATGCAGAAGCTGGGACGATATTTCCCCATTTCAAAAAAAGTTATTTGAGTTAATATTTTATCATACATGGATAGTGCAAAAATAAAAAGGAAGTCGGGGAATGTGCCCATATGACCAGTTTTTTGGTGCGTCCGCCACTAGTTTATTTAGTATCTTTGCAAGACCAATCTAGTCAGACAAATGCCAACGCAGTTCTTTTAGCAAACAATTAAACTACTGATTTTATTATGAAGAAAAGTATATCGGATCGAACAAAGGGAAATATTGGAAATCTGACCAAAGCCGAAGCCAGGATAAATATATGTTGGCCTTTTTTTAGAGCAACCACATATTTCATTAATAGAAAATCAAGTTACATGAACCAACAAACGCCCAAACTGAAAAACAGACCTGCTGAAAACTTTGCATTTAGAACCCTAAAAGATAGAAAAATATAGAACTATCCCCAGGGTTTCCTGGGTTTCCTGCACTCGCCGAAACTAGCGGCCGCCACCAAACTCCAACGCCGCCTAGGCAAACGTTTGTGGAGACACCGAGCCTCCATCATTGCCGGATCCAAAGAAGCATCATCACCAACGAGGCTTTATGAGTCGATGCCGGTGGATGTCCTCATGCTTCCTTTAATCAAGACCCACCGCATCCCATCGACGAAGTCGGGGAACAACGAAAGATCCACCACTTCCGGCTCCAGAGCATCCACCTCGTCCCGATCTCCAGCGGCATCATGGACAATGATGAACGCCAGCGACACATCGAGAAACAGATCTCGCCAGATCCGAAGAATGACGAGAATACCAAGATGCCGATCTGAAGAATTGAAAAGCACGCGTTGTCATCAACTCCAAGACGTCTCTGTGAAGGTCGCTGACGGTGTGGGAGTAGAGTGGAGGCAGATTTATTCGCCTAGACGCTGCTCTCACCACCATAATGACACACAACAACAGACAAGCCCTAACGCTAACTACAAAATGGAGGGACGAGGTCCCCCTCCCTCCTGCCACCGGAGTGCAAGAAAGGAGAGGAAACCAATGTTTTGGCCGGTGGAGACAGGAGGGAGATGGGCAGCCGCCGCATAGGACAGAGAACAAGTGGACACACGCATTAAACCGATCAACCTTAATATGCGGCGTGGCACAAACCACTTATACACTTCACAACACATATCTCACGTGTGATGGGAGAAGAGAAAGGCAACAAGTAAACATAAGAAGGGCAAATACATGTATATGAATAAAGAGGGGCGGGGGGCAACAATTTTAGTGCAAAAATCATGACCCAACAAAAAGTTTGAATTATTAGAAAGGGCTAGTACAATCCACTTATACACTTCATAACATTCACTAAGAGCACGCAAACATAGCATAGTGAAACCGTTTTTTCAAACCGCTCTCCAATGTCAATGCACGGTGCGTGAGAGGCCACCGAAGACAAAGGGAGGCCTTGACAAGGGATGATAGTCTGGTGGCTAGGGTTTCGTGTCTCGCGAGTCTGCCATGCAAATTCTAAGTTCTAAATAGCACCACTGGACATTGTTCCACAATGGTTGGGAAGATGCTTTACAAGATGAAAGTAACGTCGAGTAATTTAGATCCATAAGAATTATCGGTTTTGCTTGCATTTCTTTGAATTACGGTTGCGCTTTTCTAAGGGGACTGAGACATAAGGTCAATTGAGACGTAGACAAACCCAAGCATTATAGGGAAAGAAAAGGCAAATAATTTGTTCCAAAAGAGAAAACAGGTTGAAAGTGATATTTTATTGCGAAAAGAAAATAATAATTTCAATATATGCAAGAATGGTGAATCAACACCAGCTCTTATTTCAAATGACCACCACTTCCCCAAGTGCAAACACATCAAGCAAGGTGAAAAAAAAGGTATGTCGAATGAACTTTTTTTTCAAAAAAAAGCAAGGGATCATCCTTCCGACCTTCGGTACACAAAAGACACCGCAAGTTACGCCAACATGAACAACTTTACACTGTTTTCACCAGATCCCATGAAATAACCTGTAGTAGCTGCTAGCACCACCACCGGCGCCGGAGCTCCAACACCTTACCATTGTCGCCCGTGCGCCCTCTTATTGCCGCTAGCTACTGCTTACTTAAGTAGTACGTGTTCCAACTGCTGCTACAGTATTATACATCACCACAACCTAGCTATACAACAACAAGAACAATGGTAATCGAGCACTAAACATGCACGCATGGACGACGACGGGCAGTGCTTTGCAGCATGCATGAACGGCCGGCGGCGCCGGCGCGGCGAGAGGCTACCTACCAAATGAAGCTCATCTCAGCGTTGGCGCGTGCGTCGTCGTCGTCGTCGCGGGAGGGGGAGTGGACGTGGCGGCCCTCGTAGGTGGTGATCACCATGCGCGGGTCCTCCGCCAGCCGCTCCACGCGCTTCTTCACCCGGCACTTGTCCTGCGTACACCGGTAGTAGCTCCTGCACACATTTCCACACAGCAGCAGTTCCCGTCAGCTCAATTTTCAGTTCTGCATGATGTAGTACCGCGAATATTTAGCTGCCAGTGAATATTCAGAGAGCTGTAGACACGTAGGAGGTGCAGTACACTGATGCTGGGAAAAAAAATTTCTCAATCATAGTGACAACACATCGACATGGAAAGAAAATGATATATTTAGATGATAGAATATTTCCAGGCTACTCAGGTACTGGCATCATTCCCCTCATCTCACCCCAAGGGCAAGAATGGATGGGGGCATAGATTCAGAAAGATGTGGTAATAATTGCAGGCCGGGGTACAAAAAACTTGGGCCCTTTGCAAAGCTCAAATCCACCCTTTCATCATCATCATCATCCTCCCATGGCCCCTTTACCACACAGTGGAGAGATTCCTTCCTCCCACGGCCAGTCAGATCAAAACACGTAAATACCACATAAAATAAGCATTCGAAATCATTTGGCATGCTGTGTATATGAATGATCCTACGATCGATTGGATGGTTCAGGATTTTTCCAGAGATCGTTGAGTTTTTGGGACAGGATAATGTGTATGTCGTTTCCTAGTTAAGCTATCACAGTTACCTTAGCAGAAGCTAGGGAGATTCCCTGAAATGAATGAACACATAAGAAAAATGGAAAAGAAGAAGGATGATTGCGAGGATCTGCCAGTTGATTGGAAATGCCATGATGCTACCGTGGTGTGTGAGCCAGAGATCGATCGATCGACCAGAGGGTCGGGTTGGGTCTCTCAATGGCATCATTGCACGGGGCTAATCAGATTGGACTGGATGCTGTCGATCCGGTGCTAGCTGTGGGTCAATGCTTTCGCACTGCCTCTGCCTGCTATGATCACCACACCACACATGCATACTGATCGATAGATTTTGATAGATTCATACACGCATATGTATACTACACGTATCCCTTACCAAAAAATACTACACGTGTCGTATAGAGTTTAGACTATACACACCCAGAGAAGACATATAGACAGGATTAATCTCTGCTAACAAAATATCTTACAGTATGTTAAAAAAAAACCAAACGATCCAACAGGGGATCGAATTTCATTATCAGCGAGATAATGAAACCATGTTCAGGTAGCTTACACGAACAGAAAAACAGAAGGGAAAGCGCCGCCCTACTGCTAAACAGTATGTTTTCAGATTACCCGCCTTATTAGCTATTTTTATGACAGAAAATGGCCGGCTTAGTTTGTTTGTTCTGACGTATAGCTGTGTTGCATTCGTCCCACACATATGGCTGAGTGGACGTTAGTGGAACTATTAGATGGTGCGATGAGCATTCGACCTACTGGTAGTTACGACACGACTTCTTCTGACTACACGAACGGCCAGGGGCTCTCTAAGTTGGACGTCATGAATAGAGACTAGTCGATGGAAGAACACAAAGAAGGGAAACAAGGTTATGATCTTCTCTGATCTAATCCAGTTGAGACATGTAAACAAAGAACTAGCTTAGAATATGTAGCAAGCGCGACCTAGTAAATTAACAATGGAATAGGAGCATGTTTTGTGCCTTGTGTATGAGTAGCTAGCTAGCTAGCTAACTAGATATAACGTGCTAATTAACTTGTGTTGATAAGCATTAGGGTTCAGTTTAGGAGGTGTAGAGAGTTAGAGTAGCGACAACAAGAGGACCAGACATAACAAAGCCATCTTTGGACCAGCTAGCTTTGCAAACACTTTGCCAAGCTTTTGTGATCCAATGACTGGAACTTTAGGAAAAGTTAACTACTGTATAGTAGGAGCGTACAATGATTAATTTGTGAGAATGTTTGCTGTGGTTTGCTGTGAGCCAAAGTGCACAAGCTACGTATAGAGTGAGTTTTTAGTTTCTGCATGTCAGAAGTCTCTCGGCTTTTCATGCAAGTTTTGTCATGTTAAATTTTCATAACATTCACTTAATTATGACAATCCAAACCATAATGACATAAACAATTCAATTACATTAAATGTGATAAAATCCTGTTTTATCGAACAATTTATACCAACATTCGTGGAATACACTTCAATCAATATAATAAGATACCATTGGCCTTATTCGTATTAAGAACATAAAATTTATTCAGCACTCATTATATAAAAATTGTATTCGACACCATTTTTTTACATTTACTAGTTCTCTAGAAAAAAATGAAATTATGTTATACTCCCTCCATTCCATTCAAATTTGAATTAAAACCATGACAAAAAATATGAATGGAGGGAGTATTTATACTTTATCCATATGTAACCCTTGATATATAATGATCTTTTTGCTGCGAGATCAAGCAAAAAATGTAGTTTCCATAAACACTAGAGAAGAATAATAAACAATACTCATATACTCCTTCAATTCCGAATTAGTTGACAAAATATTTTTTTCAAAATGAGAGAACCTACAAACTGAAACGCGCCTATATGTGTATCTAGACCAAATTTGACCTAAGGTTTTTCTCAAAAAAAAAAAAATTGACCTAAGGTGCGATAACTACTACAACTTGGAACACATGGAGAGTATCTTAAAAATATACTCCCACCATTGAGATGCATGCTAAGCTTAAATGGTAAAAGTTAGCGAATATGGTGAATATTCTTCTTTATATGTGAAATCCTACAACTTGCTTGTCTAGACACCCTAGAGTTTGTATCTTCATGCAAACAAGGAAGCATGCCGAAGAAACTAAACATGAATTCACTAACTCATCAAAGCCTCCAGTTCACAACTGAGGATTATTTAGTGGGTAAAATGGATTCGTAAATAGGATGATAGGACATTCAGAACATTTGTATCCAATGATCTCAAATCAAGCATTGAATAGATGTTAGATTACCCAAAACTAATTGGCTTAACTTCCTAGTTTGGTGTCAATGATCAAATTAACATAGTGCCAGTTAACTAGTTATTGCATTATGATGAGCATATCGAATGACGATCTCATCAATATCTTGATGCTCTGTATGTTCAATCGCCTATATGCGTGAGCAAGCGTGAGCGGGCATGATTAATCAACAACGAAAACTGTGCACAATGATACATGAAGAAAGCTACCTCTTAACCTCGTCTACATTAGGTTAACCCTAGCAAGGGATTTATCTCTCCCTAGCAGAAAGAGTAAAAAAATGGAGGCGAAAGTATTTTTATGAATCTAGAGGCCATAGTATTTCACCTTCAGTTCCTTAGAATTTCATCTCGTGTTAGTGTCCTTTGATGTAACACTGACAATATGGAATAACCATACACCGAATCTTTCATAAAGCAGTTTAAAAAGGTGCTCATTGCAAATGTTTGGAAATTATAGGTGTTTCCAAGTTATAAGAACAGCCAAGAACTGTACTTCTTAAGAACATTTCTGGCTTATACATAAAATGGTCTGGTACTAAACATGCATGTGTATGCTTGAAATAATACACTGTTAGCGAATTGAAATCTAAATCCATACTGATTATATACGGTAGTAACCAAGACACTAAGCAGATGTATTTCCTTATTAACTACTAGTAATTAACCCTAGTTTTTCTTAGAAAATATAGCCATAGTTAATCAAGTTGTGGCTTGTGACTTGTGAATTTGTGATGAGTTTATCTCACCATTCACCGAATTGGACAAGGTATATATTGCAAGGGAATTACCAATCGCGCGCCTGATCATAAAATCGTACACACACATATATACATATAGCGTCATATATATGCATCACGTACGTACCGTGGGTGCTGCGTGTTCTTGACGACTTTCTGGCCGTACTTGCGCCACTTGTAGCCGTCGTCGAGCACATCGACGTCGCTCATCGTCTTGAAGCAGAACCTCGGCTCCCTCACCTTCCGCCGCGCCTTCGCCCCTGCCGATTTCTTCATCCTCACCGCACCGACCCCCATCCCCGCCGCTGCCAGCGACCCATGCAACCGGCCACCGGCTCCACTTCCTCCCGACGCCAAGCCGCCCACCATCGGGCCCTTTCCAGCCTGCCTTTCTAGCTCGCCTTCCTCGCAAGACCTAATTAGCAAAAGAAGCAAGACATGTCACAAGTCACAACTCAGGCATCACACATGTAGCTAGAGAGAGAGAGAAGAGAGTGAGGGAGATCAGTAAATTACCATGGATGTGGAGGGGATGACCTCGGAGGATGGAGAGCTCCGGGCGGTGCATGGGGGCGGTACATGGTGGGAGCGGCGGGGATTGTGGAGGTGGAGGTGGTGGTTGGGTGGTCTAGAACGAGGGGGCTGAAACCTAGGAGGGCATGGTGGTTGGAGAGAGCACCACCGCTGGAAGGAGGATCGGAGGGTTGGAAGCAGAAGTTTATGGCGGCCGGCGTGGAGTCGCCAGCCATGCCGCCGCCGGCCGCGCAGGCTGCTTGCCCGTGGGCCATCGCCATCGCCGCCCTCCCTGGTGATGGGAACATCGGTCTCTCCATCTGTGCCCCTCTCTCTCTCTCTCTAGCTCTAGTTTTCCCAAGTGTTTGCTTGTGTTGTGGTAATGTGTGATTGTGTGGCCGTGTAGGAAGTTTGGAGGGACCGAGGAATAAGTTGGTGAAAGCTCTGTCAAGAGAGTTTATCATCTTATCCCAACTCCCAATCACCATTTTTCTACCGCAGTTAACATCATGTCAAATTATATATGGACTGTCACGGCTAATTCGTGCGCGACCCAATGGTTTTTTGATGAGTGGCGTCGAATTTTTTTAAAGGAAAATTTCCATCCCACCGTCAGTTTAGGAAATCGGAAGGATCATGGCGGGTCGCGCGTGGATCAGATTCCTCACGTTCCCGCGAGAAGAATCCCGTTTGTTTTATGGTAATTAGTTTTGGCTACATCTAAAAAAAATAGGTTGGCTAGGCATCTGGCGCCAGTAAAAATAGAAAAACATTATCGATGATAAAAAATAAACCACAAGGTTAAGCTAGTTGATTGTAGTACAAACAAACCCAAAAGTAATAAAAATTACAATCAGATCTTCGGACCACCTAGCGACGACTGCAGACACTGACATGAGCCGAAGGCGCGTCGCCGTCCTCACCCCTTCATCACGGAGCCAAGCAAAGCTTGTCATATTAAAATTTATTGTAGTAGACAAACAGGAAGTCGTCATGCTAAGCCTCAAAAGACCAGCACCAGAGCAGCAACCGTCGTTAAAAATAACAACCGTAGATCGGAAAAGACTGACCTAAAACCATACTAACGAAAGCATTACTGATTCACCGTAGCAAACCATCAAATTATATCATATTTTAACGAGACTAATCTTTTTTTGCGACTAATCTGAATTAGAGTTCTCCCACACTTGGCCATGTTCTACACGGCCGGGAGTCCCATTTATCTCACGTGCTACTTCGTTGCGTGTACGCAGCCTGAGCCAGGGAAGAGGAGAAAACATGACACCCGTATCCCAAATAGATTCACGGGTCAAATCTGTTTGAAACGCATCACCTCTCGACCCGGGCCGGCCGGCCATCAGCGACCGGTGGTGCAACCTTTGGACCCAAAGCTCTCTGTCTGAGTCTGCTTGGCGATCCCAAACAACTCTACATTTCCCCTTTCGCGTCCGAAAAGCTCACCCTGCCAGCTACTCGATCCTCAGCTTGGCAATCGATGGCAAAGTTTCTGATGACCTGATGCAAAAGGCCGGCTCCCCTTTTGTAAAGCCACCAAACATTATTCTCGCTCTTTTGGACTCATGTGATTCACATCTTTTTTGTACTCTCAACGCATTCCCGGCAGCATCGTATGTACATGTATCTTAGTTGCACTTGCACAATACACATTTACAAAAAACACATAGGGAGGGCCCTATTTGGATTTTATACACCATGCATGAATTGTCCAATAAAGAAGACGCTTAATTCGTTGTGTTCAAAAAAAAAAGACGCTTCGTGTGACATGGCACTCTTGTTCCTGTAGGCTGTTCTTAGGACAGCTCCTAATGCCTTCACCCACTACGGGGAAGACGCCGTGGGCCGACGGCCCCGCACCGTCGGCACAGGTAAGCTCACCGTCGGCACCGTCTCTGCCGACGGTCACCGTCGGCGTACCGGCGTCGGCACAGATGGCGTCGGGGTTCGCGCGGGCACCGTCGGCGTAGCACGACACCGTCGGCACAGGCGTACGCCGACGGCTGGACGGTGGCCGTCGGCCTGCCCATCGTCGGCACACTCATCTCGCCGTCACGCCGCTGCCGGCAACGTGCCCCCTTGTGCCGACGGTGTCACGGTCGGCACAGCTTTCATTTTTTTTCCCGAACCGGCGGGAAATCGTTCGATTTGAACTGGAAAAACGCAGCCGGGCTGACTGTGCCGACGGTGTCACCGTCGGCACGTACCTGCCATTTGGCACAGCTACGGGCTCGTGCCGACGGTGACACCGTCGGCACAGCCAGGTCGATTTTTACGATTTTTGCCAATTTGGCCTCGTTTGCTCGGAAAATCGCAGAAAATGCACATATTATAGGATTGAATATGCGTAACATATATATCACCATATAGCACACAGATATCACCGTATAGCACCAAATCTCACAAATATAGCATCAAATCTCACAAATAGCACAAATATAGCATACAAGACCATGGTACATACACCGGATCCACTACAAAGATGGAGCGTGTCATCATGTGCTAGTACAATGTAGAAACTATGGTGGTGCACCACCCGAGTGACGATCTAGCTACGTACGATCTAGCTCGAGTGGGTGAAGTGAGGCCGCTGTATCTCGACGGTGCTCGGGGAGGTAGAACCACGACGAGAGCCACGGAACCAGAAAAATGCCGAGGTTCGGCGAAGCACCAGGAGAATGGCGACCGGGTGCATCGGCGTACCACAAGGAGTGTCGTTCCCGGATTCTCCCAATCCCTACATGTTGGAGGGAGTTAGCAACTTAGCCATGTCACACCAAGTTAGCAACTTAGCCAAGTTAGCAACTTACCGGGGTCAACCGACGCCGACGCTTGTACATGATATAGAACTCCTCCTTGGACGGGAACACCGGCGTCGGCCCCGGATGAGGTGGCTCGGGAGTGGTTCCTCTCGCACTCCGGTCATCATGAACCGAGTGAAACTGCAAGAAACGGGAGAGATAGCTCAGATTCAAACATGGGGACTTATGATGTTTTGCAACCATAGAGATTGAAACTTACCGCCATCTCGGTTGCTCGTCCACCGGACATAGGCATCTTTCACAAGGTCATGCTCCTTAACCTTCTCGAGATACTCCTCGTAAGCTACCGCATAGGCCTCCTCGAGCTGAGTCTACAATTTCAGAAATAATGCGTCTCATCAACATAGCCATTCAGGAACAAGAGTCAAAACAGAGGATGAAAGTGTGGATGACTTACATCAACCTCTACCCGAGAACGGCATGTAGTCCGCGAGGAGGTAGCGTAGCTGCCGGAGGGGAGGGTAGCCTTGATCTGCGTGAAGTTCCTCTGAGGCTTGAAACCCCCAGCAAGGCAGGCAGGACGTCCATGCGGCTGGCCGGACCCCGCCGCATCATCGCCACCTCGTCGACCGGCTCGGTCATAGGGTCCTCCACCTCTGGATGGAGCTTGGCGTACTCCTCGCAGTACCTTTCCTTGTTCTCTTTGGCCTTGCCGTAGTACATCTCGTGCGCGGGCCGAGGCTCGTTCGGACCGGGCGTCACCAGCTTCATGTGCGTCCACGCTTCCATCTCACCAAGTTCCCTCCCGAGCTTCTTCCCTGCATCACAAAACAAATGTTATGCATATCATCGAAAATCAAAAATGCAGCTTGTTCCATTTTTATATGTACCGTACGCTCCCGATAGCGATCGGTGCTGCTGCTCCCGCAGTGTGTGTTCCCTGAGAACCACGGTTGGCCTTGTTCCGGTCGCTCACGGCCTTGAAATCGGGGTTTTCGCCGACCCAATTCTTGACCAACTCCATGAAGGCGGCCCTCTTATTATTATCAGCCCAATGTGGTACAACCTGCAAAATCAAAACTCATTTGAAGAACAAACAATATAGTTGCAAGTTAGCCGCGGTACATAGAATCGCATTGACAATTACTTACCGACATGAACTCATCTATCGTCATAGCCGGGGCGAGTCCCTGCACAATCTCAGGCTTTGTGTACCGACGCCTGCTCGGCATAGAAGTGGCCGATGCACGTGATCCTCTCGGTTGTACCACCGCTGCCGTGTCAACTTCCGACACATGTTACGGAGCACCACGTCCGCCCTATCCTTATGCTCGGTCGCCACCCTATAATTGCGCTGCAATCAAGCATAACGTAAAGTGTGAGAGGCATGAGTTATCACGGTGGGGTTATCAACTACATATGAACGAAACCCAAAGAGTATGCATTACGTACCCAAAACTTCTTGATCACGGCGTCGGCGGCGGAAGCAAAGCCAGGGTAAGGCGCTATCTCATAGTCTTCCCAAGTGTAGGCTAGCTTGGCCTCGCCCCAAGGATCGGAGTGTACATCCCCGGCCGTACTTCCTAATAGCCGCTCCAATCACACTCCCCGGCACGCGGACATTCTTCCCCGTGTATGTGAAATTCCTGCACAATTATCAAACATTAGAAAATGCTAAGTGTCATAACGAAAATGAAATCACCTTACTACTTACTCTATCCGTCCTGGGACAAGGAGCCACTTCTCATCCTCCGTAGCAGGTTCCTTACTCTCATCGGGAACCTGCGCTTCCCCACGAATCCGCAACTTCTTCGGAGCCATCTCCGTCGAAGCCTCCTCGTCCCTAGACTCCTCCTCCTCCTCCCTAGTGTCCTCCTCCTCCTCCCTAGTGTCCTCCTCCTCGTCCAGCGACTGTGAAGCCATCGAGCCGTGGCAGGGAATGTCAGCTAGAAGGAGCTGTGCATTCCCCCCTCGTCCTCCAGCTCGTCCTCCCCCTCGTCCTCCAGCTCGTCCTCCCCCTCGTCCTCCAGCTCGTCCTCCCCCTCGTCCTCCCCGTCCTCCGTCTGCGTCTTCGTAATGCCGGGTGGGAATAATGGGTCTTGCACTCCGTCTGGAAGCACCCGGCCCTGGCTTCCGCTGATGCATCTGATCAAGCAAGGAGCTCGATGATGCCTTCCGTCCGCTCATATTGGGCAATTACCTGCATAAGAAAAAGAGAAAATAATTAATAAGCATGTTGAAAATTAATAAGCATAATGACAAATATAGGTACTAAGCATAATGAAAAATGTAGGTATTAAGCATAATGACAAATGTATGTATTAAGCATAATGATAATGTAGGTACTAAGCATAATGACAAATGTATGTATTAAGCATAATGATAATGTAGGTACTAAGCATAAAAGACCCTCACCATTCATCACCACTCTCATCTCTAGGCATTGGGTTCTCAGCCTCACTATCAAAATCAGTATCATATGAGTATTCATGGTCGGCATTGGGTTCGGTTGAGTCTCGACAATGTTGTCTTTGCTCGCATGGCGCTTGGTGAGCATAGCTATGTCCTTCGAGGTCCACCACGGTCTCACCACGCATTTGTACATCGTTGTGGAGATCCTGAAGACCTATGTCTATTTGAAGAGCCCCGAACTGCTCTTCCTCTTGATAGAAAATTCCCTCATATGTTACCGGGTCAATGTTGTTGTAATCGTCCTCGGAGGGGATGGGTAGCTTACCAAGTGGCGATACCGGAACACGACTTCCCAGCCCATGAGTTCCTCATTCTGACATGGGTAGGACAAATAATAAACTTGCTTGGTTTGGTGAGCCACAACATAGACGTCGGATCCGCTGTAGGTGGTTGTAGGCCTAACTTCAACTAAACCAATGGAAGGGGTGCTTCTCATTCCACCGTGTGGGTCAAACCAGTGGCATTTGAACACAAAGAGCTTGAGTTCTATGTTTGCGTTGTTGAACGTCAACTCGTATACCTTTTGTAACCTTCCATAGTAATCAAGATCATCGGCTCCGCGGGTGTAGACCCCAGTATTTATTGTTTTTGCATTAGGCCGGTTCTTCTGGTGAAACTCCGTATGGAAGCGATACCCATTTACATCATACTTCTCATGCGTATGGACTCTACGGTTAAAACCACAGGGAAACGCATCTCAACTCATCTGTCATCTCAACGTTGGGATCAGCTCCCTACAAGTTCAGTTCAGATTATTTTGTGCATTAGTTACGTGTAATAAGACAAGTCACGGATTGCAAAGTAAGAGGAACATTTGAGAAATTACTTTTTCATGGAACCAGTTCACGAAGCTTTTATTTAAGGGCGGGGCACCCTCTTTCAGAAGAGTGTACCACCGCGTGGGAGTGGGACCATTTCTTCTGACCACATTTCATCATGGAATTGGCTGAAAGGAGAAAATACGTATTAGACCAAAACCAAGTTACTGGTTGCAAAGTATTTGGTTCATCATTTTACCTCATGAAATCGACCACTTCCTCCATGTTCATAAGCACGTAAAGCATTATGCAATCCTTCTCTTCTGGCGAAATGTTCTCCACTTTTGAGGCACCGGCCTTGCCACCGGGATATTTGAAGAGCAAGAGCTTTGGGTCACGGTTGGGCTCATCGGAATTGTACCGAGCGACCGGGTTATGCTTAGTGGGCACATCATTGGCATAGTACATTGTCGTGGCGTCTGCCATCTCATGGAGGAGAGTTGCCTCAGCTATGCATGCTTCAATCTTATTTTTGTTTCCACATTTGTACCGAATATATTTGAACTCCCTCTCAATACAAAACTGCCAACGATATCGCAACGGTCCCCCAAGAGTGCCTCGTTGGCGAGATGCACGATGAGATGTAACATCGGAGTGAAGAAGCCTGGGGGAATATCATCTCTAACTTGCATAGCATGTCCGGCACTTGCTGCTGCAGCTTCTCAATCACCTCGGTACATATCTGCTTAGCAATGCACCGTGCGGAAAAAATGCCTCACCTCCGCAAGCACTCGCGGACATGATCGGGAGATACCCTCGAAGCATCACCGGCATCAGCCGCTCAATCCATATATGATAGTCGTGACTCTTGAGCCCGTTTATTTTTCCTGTAGCAAGATTGACTCCCTTACTCATATTCGAACAATAACCATCAGGGAACATCACGTCATATTTGAGCCACGTAAATGCCTCCTTCTTGTCGGCGCTATCAAGACAGTACTTGGCATGCGGCTTTAACCAACCTTTTCGATTGCCCTCAGGAGGCTGCATGTGTAGAGCCACCATGTCACATATCTCCTCAATATCGACTCTAGCTGAAACATTATCCCTTGACTTGCCTGGTATGTTGCAGCAGGTGTTAAGGAATGCCTCCCCACAATTCTTTTCGGTGTGCATCATATCGATATTATGGGGAAGTTCAAGGTCCTTGTAATACTCGAGCTCTGTTATGCCTGCTATGTGAGTCCAGTTGTGCGTTTTACCATATCCCTCAAATTGGTGGCCGGGTTCCTTACTAGGCTGGAGAGCACGTAGCTCAGCATCAACAGTTGCACCATTGAACTTTGGTATTTCTTTATGTTCAAGCACAACTACGCCTTTCGTGAAGTTTTTCTTGTCAGATCTGAACCGATGCCCCGGACCGAGGAACTTGCGGTGTTTGTCAAAGGCAACATATTTGTGTCCAGCTTTTAGGTGCCTGAATTCTAGTTCGTGCTCGCACACTGGGCATGGAAACTTACCAGCTGTACTATGCCCACAGAATAGGGCGTACCGGGTAGGTCATGCATCGAATAGTGGAACCAAACTTTCATGATGAAGTTTCTCTTTGAGGCTCGGGCGTAGGTCAATGTACCGTGATGCCACGAGTGGTGCAAATCATCCACAAGTGGTTGCATTAAGACACTCAATTTCTTCCCGGGATATTCAGGCCCTGGAAGGATCATCGACAAGAATATGTTCTTCCTTTGCATTACGACTCCGGGAGGGAGATTGAGCGGAATAACAAACACGGGCCAGCAGCTGTACGCGGCAGTCGACATACCATATGGGTTGAATCCATCGGTTGCTATCGCAATTCTAACATTCCGAGCCTCACTTGCCTCATTTGGGTGCTTTTGATCGAAGCGCTTCCATGATTGACCATCAGATGGATGTACCATGGGTACCCGTTTCTTCTCGTCTTGCAATCTTATCCCGGTCTTATGCCATGTCATCTCGCTTGGCAGTCTCCTCGAACATGTAAAGCCGCTGGATTCTTTTGATGAATGGGAGATAACGAAGAATCTTTATGGCTACTTTTGTCCGCCTCTTCGACCATTGCCTACATCTACCTCATGATACCTAGAGTGACCACACTTGGCACAAAGTACTTGTCATCCGCATAGTCTTTCCAAAACAAAAGGCAAAGTTTTGGACAGACATCATATGTTATATAATCCATTTTCAATGCTTTCAAGATTTTCTTCGTTTCGTACATGGTCTTGGGCAAGCAATGACCTTGAGGCAACATGTTACCTATCGTGCTCAGAGTCTTTTCAAAGGATGCTCGAGTACTCTCAAACATGCACTTGTCGGCTAGCAACTGCGTGATGCCATCAAGTTGAGACATTTTTGCACCCGGGTATAGAGGCCTCCTAGCTGAGGCCATCATATCAATGAAGGCCCTCGCGGTTGGCTCAGGTTCCTCCTCTGGAAGTTCCTCCGGTTGTGGCGGTCCCTCCGGTTCGTGCGGTTCCTCCGGTTCAGATTGTTCGTCCCATGGTAACTCTGGCATGTCAGCATCCCGAAGATCATCTAGCAAGTTTAAGATGCCATCGTTCTCATTGCCATCGATCCGCTGCCGCATCACCTCACCTCTATCACGTTCGTGCCGAGAAAAGTCGACCGGCGGGTCGTAGTCACGCATATACCCATTCCACCAAAGGTGTTTAGTCATCTCTAGAATATCCTTAGGATGACGCCTCCCGAACATTGCAAGGGCAACGGGGACGAACAATCCCCTTCGAACCACGAGCTAACGCCTTCACTAACAACTCGGTCGTCCATTTCCATTCATCTGTCACTTGAGTCGAACTAACACGGCCACTGTACATCCACTCATTATCAGCCATCCTGCTTTATTGCGTGACAAACAACAAATAGTAGCATGAAATTGAATGCATCATATTTTTATTTTTCTACCGGCGAAAACACGTGCATCAACCTACATCTCTACTAGGTGGGCTCCTAGCAGCCCCCGGACCCGTAGTTGGGTACGTTCTCCACGTTCTGCTCGGGTGCGAGACAGATTTCGCAGCACCTCCCCGCTGCTCTCCCGATACACGTCTCGGCAAAAAGCCGAGAGGATGTGCATCCGGAGAGCCACAGGGAGGCGCTGACGAAATCCTGTCTCGCACCCGAGCAGAACATGGAAAACGTACCCAACTACGGGTCCGGCGACTGTCCCGTAAATGCCACAAGCGTTACGGTTCAAAATATGCTGACCACTAATGCATATTTATCCGCGTAACGCTTGCGGACGGGAATTGACACCTAGGTTACGCGACTTGACGGAGAAATTAAATCTAATGACATAAAAAATGCGAAGGGGGAGTCGGCAATTCAGCTCACCCTCGGCTGTAGAGGAAGTAGTCGAACAACCGGCGATGTCGACGGCCGTAGAGATGCGCCGCAAGATCCGGGATCGTCAAGCGTGATGCTCACTATGGGACCTAGTTAAAATAATAAAAGTTTGTCAATGACAGATGAATAAACCTAATTGCATTAACATTTATAATTCAATTTTCATTTCAATTTCATTAACATTTCTAATAAAACGCGGGGTGCTCAATATGGATGCATTTCTAATTCAATTTTTTTTTCAATTTCATTAGTATTTCGATTTACAAATACATAAACCTAATTCCTACAACTTTCGATTTACAAAATTCGATTTACAAAAAAAGGAGCAAGGAGGGGCTTACCATGCTGGGAGGAGGAGGGCCGGCCGAGGGCGAGGGGGCCGGCGGGTGAGGGGAGCCGGGGCTGTGGGTGAGGGAGGCGAGGCGGAGGCGGAGGCGGGAGCTCGCCGCGGCGGCCGGCAGCGGGTCGGGGCAGGGCAGCGGCGGGAGGTGCGGGGGCAGGCGGAGGCGGAGGCGGGAGGTGCGGGGGCAGCGGCGGCGGGATCCGGCGTGGCGGTGGGCTGCGACGCCAGCGGGGCAGCGGCGGCGGGATCTCGCGGCGGCGCGGGTGGCGGCGGAGTGGTGGCGACGCGGCGGTCGGGAGGGCGAGGGCGGCGGCGCGGGGGCAGGGCTTGGGCGCGCGCGGGGGCAGGGCAGGTGAGAGATGCCGCGCGGGCCGTGTCGACCAGGCAGTTATGCCGCGCGGGCTGTGCCGACGGCCAGGTTGTGCCGACGGTCACCGTCGGCACAAGTATTTTTTTTATTTTTTTTTTATTTTTTTTTTATTTTTTTTTTCATTTTTTTACTGCAAATAATAAAATAGATTATCACACATGGCAATATTTTTTAAAGTTTTATATTCCCACCTTTCCCACTAACCCTTTCCGGCTACGTCTCTCCCGCCCACCCTTTCCCGCTTCATCTCTCCCGCCTGTCCGAGAAGCCGGGCACACCCGGAGGGGGTAGCATTGGATATAGAACCATCTCAAATCACTTTTTTACATTCCATGTGGACACACACAAATTTTGGGGCCATTCCCTAGGTGCGATGCTCGATTTCTGACGAAACCCTAGTTCTGTTGACCGCGCCGTCTACCCCTTTGACTGCGTCCCATCGGGGTTCCCCCGGTGGGCGTATGCCTGCGTTTGAGCTTGGTTAGGTCATAGGTACATGTGGAAACAAGTACCATCCCCTATGATCCCAAGGTTCTCTCCGGTTCACCTCCGAGGGAGTTCCCCCTATACACGCAGACCGCCTAAGTGTAGGAACCCCATGTCCGAGAAGCGGGCACACCGGAGGGGGTAGCATTGGATATAGAACCATCTCAAATCACTTTTGTGCATGCCATGTGGACACACACAACTTTTGGGGCCATTCCCTAGGTGCGATGCTCGATTTCTGACGAAACCCTAGTTCTGTTGACCGCGCCGTCTACCCCTTTGACTGCGTCCCATCGGGGTTCCCCCGGTGGGCGTATGCCTGCGTTTGAGCTTGGTTAGGTCATAGGTACATGTGGAAACAAGTACCATACCCTATGATCCCAAGGTTCTCTCCGGTTCACCTCCGAGGGAGTTCCCCCCTATACACGCAGAATCTGCCTAAGTGTAGGAACCCCATGTCCGAGAAGCGGCACACCGGAGGGGGTAGCATTGGATATAGAACCATCTCAAATCACTTTTGTGCATGCCATGTGGACACACACAACTTTTGGGGCCATTCCCTAGGTCCGATGCTCGATTTCTGACGAAACCCTAGTTCTGTTGACCGCGCCGTCTACCCCTTTGACTGCGTCCCATCGGGGTTCCCCCGGTGGGCGTATGCCTGCGTTTGAGCTTGGTTAGGTCATAGGTACATGTGGAAACAAGTACCATCCCCTATGATCCCAAGGTTCTCTCCGGTTCACCTCCGAGGGAGTTCCCCCCTATACACGCAGAATCTGCCTAAGTGTAGGAACCCCATGTCCGAGAAGCCGGGCACACCCGGAGGGGGTAGCATTGGATATAGAACCATCTCAAATCACTTTTGTGCATGCCATGTGGACACACACAACTTTTGGGGCCATTCCCTAGGTGCGATGCTCGATTTCTGACGAAACCCTAGTTCTGTTGACCGCGCCGTCTACCCCTTTGACTGCGTCCCATCGGGGTTCCCCCGGTGGGCGTATGCCTGCGTTTGAGCTTGGTTAGGTCATAGGTACATGTGGAAACAAGTACCATACCCTATGATCCCAAGGTTCTCTCCGGTTCACCTCCGAGGGAGTTCCCCCCTATACACGCAGAATCTGCCTAAGTGTAGGAACCCCATGTCCGAGAAGCCGGGCACACCCGGAGGGGGTAGCATTGGATATAGAACCATCTCAAATCACTTTTGTGCATGCCATGTGGACACACACAACTTTTGGGGCCATTCCCTAGGTGCGATGCTCGATTTACGACGAAACCCTAGTTACGTTGACCGCGCCGTCTACCCCTTTGATCTGCGTCCCATCGGGGTTCCCCCGGTGGGCGTATGCCTGCGTTTGAGCTTGGTTAGGTCATAGGTACATGTGGAAACAAGTACCATCCCCTATGATCCCAAGGTTCTCTCCGGTTCACCTCCGAGGGAGTTCCCCCCTATACATGCAGAATCTCTCCTGCCCTTTTTTTCCCGCCCACCCTTTTCCCGCTGCTTCTCTCCCGCCCTTTTTTCCCACCCACCCTTTCCCGCTCCTTCTCTCCCGCCCTTTTTTCCCGCCCACCCTTTCCCGCTGCTTCTCTCCCGCCCTTTTTTCCCGCCCACCCTTTCCCGCCCATTCTCTCCCGCCATGTTTTCCCGCCATTTCAGCCCCTCGTCGGCCTATATATAGCCATGGCTTCTCCACTAACAGCACCAGCAACATTTCTCCCTTCATCACTTCTCTCATCCAATAGAACCACAAAATCCTCTGAGCTGAGCTGCCGCTGAGATGGCTCCTCGTCGCCGTAGCAACACGGGCTTCATCGGCGTTCGCCTGCGGCCCGCGGGACATTTCGCGGCTGAAATCACCGCCGGTGGTACGCGTGTGTGGCTCGGCACCTTCTACACGAAGGAGGCTGCTGCCCGCGCATACGACGTTGCGGCTTGGAGGTTTGGCCGGCCGCGCCACGAAATGAACTTCCCGGAGGTCAGGTCTCTGACGGAAGCTCATAGTCTCTCTACTGAGCCACTACTTCGCTTACAGGGTGAAGCGCGGCGGTACAGGGCTGGCCAACGGCGGATTGATACCACCGAGGCGGACGAGCAGTTCATGGCACAGTGGCGCAGAGACCATCCCGGAGACGTCGAGGCAACGCGCGCATTCTGGAAGGAGAAGCAGACGTACAGGAGAGAGAGGAGGGCGGGAAAGCGGCAGAGGAAGGCCGAGGTTGAAGCAGAGTACGCCAAAGGAGAGGCGTCGACATGGGGGGAGAATGATGAACGGTGGTTGTGGAACCTCACAACCACCGCTTCTGAGGACACCCCGGCGAGGATGAAGATTTCGACTTCTCTGATTAATATGTGTGTGTCGAGTCCGTGTGTCTAGCGGGTCATGTGTCGACCCAGTGTTCTTTAAATGCTTTGGTTTGTGTGTGGGTCTAGTTCTTTAAGTGTTTTGGTTCATGTGTGTGGGTGTAGTTTCTTTAAGTGTTTGCTTCCTCTGTGTGGGTGTAGTTCTTTAACTGTTTCAGTTCGTGTGTGGGTCTAGTTCTGTAAGCGCTTTGGTATGTGTGTGAGTCTAGTTATTTAAGTATTTTGTATCGTGTGTGGGTCTTAAGTATTTTGTATCGTGTGTGGGCCATTCACCCCCTCCGAGGTTCGATTTCTGGCGAAGGGGTTCTATACCGCCCTTATACATATATATAGGTTTCCCGCAAAGGGGTTCGCCAAAATAGCAGTGAGAAATAAATAAACAAAAAAAATGATTGGGATTAATAATTATCTCTTTGGTGCCAAAAAAATGGAAAAACAAAAAAATGTGCACAATTTGCTGTGCCGACGGCCTTTTTTGTGCCGTGGGTGACCGTCGGCAATGAAAGGCGGGACCCAGTTTTCAGTCCCTGTGCCGACGGCCGCCGTTGCGCCGTGGGCTACCGTCGGCACACTATAGACGGCGCCGTGACAGCCTAACGGCTGGGCCCGCCTGTCTGCTCGTCTGCCGACGGCCGTGGCTGTGCCGACGGTGACCTTCGGGCGCCAAGTTTCTGTGCCGACGGTCCGGGTTGCGCCGACGGTGACCGTCGGTGTAGACAGCTGTGTGCCGACGGTGAACGTACGCCGACGGTCAGCTCCGTCGCCGGTCGACGAGGGCCTCTGTGCCGACGGCCCCGACATTTGGCCGTCGGCACATGGGCTGGCCGTCGGCACATGGAGTTTCTCCCGTAGTGACCTCAGCTGCATCTAAAAGTGTGTCACTTTGGTAAAAAAAAATGACGTGGCAGCTTAACTAATGAGAAAATGAATAAATGATAGATAACGTCTGATTTTTTTTACATCTACAATTTATTACTCTAGATACGACTTTCGTTGATAAGACATGTGATACCGGGTTACGCTTTTCCTCTCCCACAATTGGCAATTTTTTTAATCCCTTCCGACTCATATTACTTGTCATTAATATGGATGTATCTAGAACAAAAATATGTCTAGATAAATCTATACTAGAATCAACTAATATGGATCAGACGGAGTATATATAGTACTTCCTCCGACACAAAATACTTCTCGCAGGTTTAATACATTTTAGCTATATTTTGGCTAACTCTGAGAATCATTTAGGTCGGCGGGAGTACTAAAATACAACAGAAAATACGAGACACACTAGAAGAGTAAGCACAAGTTCAATACATGTGATTCAACTTAGATAAAATGTAAGATACATGAGTACTCAATAATGGAGGGCTATGCATACGAAAAATGCTGTATGCAAGAAGAGAGGATGATCATACCCAGACGACGACCAGCCATGTGCATGTGCACACTACGCACGCATGCATGCTTTGATCGATCACTCGATCGTCTCATCTCCATCCCACGTACACGAGCGAGCGAGCGCACCTTTTTCACAGTGCTCGCACGATGGAGCCATCATGGCCGCCTAGCTAGCTCCGTATATACTTCTCCCTCTGCCTTTGCCACTCCGCTGCTCATCATGAGCGACCCATACCATATAGCAATATATTCCCGCACCGCTCCACAACAAGGCCATACATTCAAGCTGTCTTTTATACATGCATGATGTATATGTACAGTGACCAAGTTTACAACACCACATTCACGGCTTTTATGCAACGCAAGATTTTGTTTTTGTATCATACACCCTAGAAGGTGTATCGTATATTATATAAGAAGTGCCAAGCGACCAAGTTTACAACACCGCATTCGCGGCTTTTCTTGCTGCCACAGGGTAGCAGGTTAGCAGATTCTTGAAAAGCCAAAGGACTACTCGCCAATGACACACCACTCCGGTGTCGACTGAGGAAAACTGAACACCTCACGACAGAAGAGGCCCACCCTCCTCTAATCCTCCTTTCGGGATTTACATGTCCTATTCCGAACCATTGGTTCGATCAGAGAAGAAGAAAGGCAACGGAATTGAAAGGTAGAGTAAGAAGCATCGCTGAGAAGAGTGGTTGAGGGAGTCTTCCCCAACCCAATGGTCTACTTTTTTCACTTCCTTTACTCCAATGGATGCCACTAGACATGCCATAGCCATAGACCAAGGATTATTCCACATTTTTTTTGGATCTTTGGAATTGAATGAAGCAAGAGAAAGATCAAGCCGAAGGCTAGGGTCAAAGAAGCCACACATAAGCTTGTTCTCACGGTGTCAATCGGTGGAACCAACCGTTTTCATTACGGCTTTCTTTAATAATATTTCTAGTTGTCTTTTTAGAGCCTTCTAGACGTATTGACAAGTGCAGCTAAGGGCGTCGTTTGCTTGATAAGTACCGTTGAGGAGGTCTCCTACCACAATAAGTCAGTTCAAATGGTGAACTGAACATAAACCGATGGAGTGGCTGGGGATATGTCTATAGATAGATTCAAGTAACATATTCTCCCATTCCTCCATAGCGCAGCATTGGAAGCCACTTGGAATAGCCTTAGGGATATTAAGTTACATGCAGGCCTACTTAACTAACTATGGTACTCTATCTAGATGACTCTTGAATAGCTTATCTGTGCCCCCTTACTTATGTTGCATTGTAGATGGGGGTTGTGGGTAGTCTCATGCATGGACGGTGCAGGCTGCAAAAACCATTTCTGTCACCTATAAGGGTATCTGATTCTTGTGTGGCTGAATTCAGAGCTTCTAATCTAACCAACTTTAGCTAGCTTACAGATCGTTCAATGAACTTTTAGTTTGATTGATTTGACTATTTTTTGCGTCATTCACAAATATCTCATGTATCAGTAGCTCATCGCTGCCTTACTCCGTTCTCTTGTAAATGAAGGTGTTGAGTACCATTTTTTAGCACACAACACATACAAGTTAGAACAGTTGGTGAATGTATATACACTAGTAAAGCTTCCTCTCTTAAGTATGGCATGATCCACTAAATTTGTTTTTTTTCTTTGTCCCACTATCTCAAACATCCAGGCAGCATGTATGTTTTCAAATCCTTGTGTTTGCTTGCTCCAAAGAATGTGAGCAGACAAGAGTTGTGTCGACCGATTATGCATTACGATTCCTTGGCTACCCTCTCTTCTCTATCTAACACTTCTTTAGTGCTAGTAGACATACCAAGTCATGGAACAAGCAAGTATTCCGTCATTCCACTGAAGCGAGCATTAGAAAGGCCTCATGCATCGTGGTAATCTTCTGTATCGACATGCATGCACGCAAGTGACCTTTGATTTTTTTGACAAAGGAAAAAATGTATTAATACCGTGAAGATATAAATTACATCCAACCTCTCCAACGATGCAATACCCTAATGGAAGTACAAATGCACACACTAAAAAATGAAGAAGCTAAAAAAAATAACCATTATATTATTTTAGTCCTTACAGGAGCATCACAAACACCCTCAAGACAACACCTAAAATTTAAATTCTCCATAAGCGATGCTCCTAAGAAGGAAATGATGCAAAAGAGTCGTTGTTGGCTGATCATAGATCTTATGTTCTCACCTTGAAGAAAAGTTCTCGCTCTCAAAACAATCCCTTCAGCAATTTCATTGCTAGGCACAACCAGTTAATGTTAGACCTTGGATTTTCACCATTAAAGGTAAGACGTTGAACTTCACTTGTGTTGTCACCCTCACTTTCATAGCGCTGCCACGAAACTGGAAACACCAAGCAAGTTCTTCATCCCGCAAAGACTCGAACCACCATTACTAGTCCCCAGATCTCGGCTTTCATGCAATTCATCGCCTCGGACTTCACCATATAACGAAAAGGATATTTTCCATGATGACAACAGATAGTAGAGCTTCACGCCGCTCCCTCCTGAAACCAAATGGTCGGAAAAAATGGGTGCGCGTGACCAAATCCTATCCTATCCAGCAATCTCCAGGCATGATTCGCCCACGGGAGTTCATCTTCGAAGCCTTTAGGAATTCGACCCTCCAGATAGGTAACTAAGGGCAAGCATCAAGCAGATATTCGTCTTGGGACGAGAGAAACCCTAGCATATCTTTCTTCCAGATAGGTAATCCATGACTGCATCTCAAGGGACAACGACGCAACCAAGGAGACTGAATTATCTACTTTGTATATTTGTTGTATAGCTAGCAATAATTGCATGTCCAAATACATGTCTATATTGTGGATGAACTATGCAATCAAATATAATTGATATCATACTATTATGTATTGCTTGTACATGTGGGTAAATCTGCTTGTATCTTCTTGTATCATGGGTCTGCAGGTAAAAACATATGCTATATAAGCAATCAACATACTGCTAGTTTAAATAAAAATATGTGAGAAAATAAGAGAACGTATATGACAAAAAATACACGACGCTTGCGATCAGAACCAACGCGGACGATATGCTACAAATAGGGTTTGTGATCGGCCTTCACATTGCAAACGATTTGCAGAAACAAAACGTGCGCGATAGGATACCCTTACATGGTGTCGAAAAACTTTAACGTGTGCGACAAGTATTTTAACCGTGTGAAGGATTGTTCTATACTAGTGAGGGAGGGAAAGAGGTCGAGAAAGGAGGCCCGAGCGATGGGCGGTTACGTACCCCGCGGGGCGGTTAGGGTTTGGTGGTTCCAACTCCCCTTTGATGGGATGCAATTATATCTCTATTAATTAGGATCTATATCACTGATCCATGTTACCCATGCAGCACGTGAGTTGATGATGTTTGGTGCTATCACGGCCGGATCTCGTCCCAGTAATCATGTCGGCCATGCATTCACGTACTGATCTCTCCATTCGTGCATGCCTTTCTCACGGTTGCCGCTTAAACTTGTTCAGTTAATCAGTGTGATACTATTCCCTATGTCCATTTATCCTGCTTTCCGAATTTGGTTAAAGTTAAACTTGATAAACTATAACTAATCATGTAGAAAAATATCAATGTCTAAAATATAGAACAATTATTATTAGAAAATCATAAAATAGTTTTTATATTATATGTATTCATTTATTACAAATGTTAATGTTTTATCTATATACTTGATCAAACTTTACAAAGTTTTTATCTATATGTTTTTACCTATATTCCGGACAGAGAGAGTACAATACTCTCTTATACGTAAGGGAAATACATAAACATTGCCCACCTGCAGCAGGTCACAGTAGCATAGCCAGGGGTGGATCCAGGATTCAAATATAGAGGACCGAGAGTCGAAAGAGACAATAGTTATCAAATATAATGTATCTATATGCAATAGATAATAGGTCCTCGCCTTTTTGAAACCATGGTTCATGGCTCTGTTCAGAAATTTACTCACACAACAAATACTTTTGATAGCTGCATTTTAAATGTATTATAAAAAAAAGATAGATGCATCTTAAATTTGTGTCTTATGGTCACCAAGACTTATGAATTTTCAGCATAGAAGAATTAACGCCTGAAAGAACATGCTTAAAAAAGGGCATAGCATGTTCTTTTCATTCTCGGAAACTCAATTCAGCTCTCAGGTGTGTATGATCCCTCTACCATAAAAACATATTTTGAAGTGTCAATTTTTTCTTCTGATAAATTCTCACCATTCTCATTCATGTCATTCTCTTCATCTTTTCCAGAAGACCTCGTATAGCTAACCAAACAAAATATAACTTAGATATATATATCTCTCGTATGAGTAGAGATAGAACTGTTAAACCTTGTAGTTCTATGTACAAATACAGAGTAGTACTCTACCTGGTATTTGTACCAACATGTAGGGCTTTTCTACACCTATATAAACGCGCAATCCGACCCAGATAGAGGGTACGGTTCAACCCTAAACAATTGACATGGTATCAGAGTTGCCTTCTCCTACCCAGGACGTCTAGCGTCGCAGCCGCCCCCGCCCGCCGTAGATTGGCCGGTGAAGGACCTCTTCTCCGAAAAAAACCAAAAACCAAACAACCAGATCCCTCTCCGGCCACCTCACGCCGTCAGAGATCAACAAACATCCCAGATCAAACCAAAACCAAAATCAATCTACACCCAAAACCAAAACCCCAAAACCTAGATCAAATCAGCCCAGCCGCCGCTCCTCGACGTTGTTGGGATCAACAATAACAACAAACAACACCCGATGGCCTCTTCCTCGTCTGCATCTGCTGCCGCCAGCCTCACGGCTGCTCTTTGTTCGCCCCCGATGGAGAAGCTCACCAGGCAGAATCATCTATTCTGGAAAGCTCAAGTTCTCCCGGCCCTTCGTGGGGCCAAGTGATGGAGCTGCTCGATGGATCTGATGAAGCCCCACCAAAAACACTCGAGGTGGGAGACAACAACAATAAAAAACCATTTTCCCAAACTCTGCATATGGTGTCTGGCTTGCCCGTGATCAGGCCGTGTTGAGTTTCCTTGTGAAAGGGCTCGATCAGGACCTTCTCTCTCGGGTAATTGGACTCGAGCATGCACATGAAGTTTGGTCCACTATTGAAGGTCGGTTTATCTCGCAATCTCGCTCTCGTGTGAACATGCTAAGGGGAGCACTGGCCAACACAAAGAAGAACGATCTGACAGTGGCACAATTTATCTCCAAGATGCGCAGTTTTGCCTTTGAACTTGCAGCCGCGGGCAAGACTGTGGATGGCGATGAACTGAAAGGTTACATACTAGGAGGGCTTCAGGGACCGTATACTCCATTTTTTTCATCTATGAATGCCGTTCCAAATACTACTCTCACTAACCTATGCTAGCAACTCCAAGCATTTGATGACAGAGAAGGGATACTGGCCGAAGCTTCTCAGATTGCTCTTGTCTTCCAGAGTTCTGCAAACATTGTTGCTCGAGATGCAGCACAGAGACATCGTCTTGAAGAATTCCGTCATGAGGGTGGGTACCGAGATGAGGGAGGCTACCGTGATGGAGGTGGCTACCGTGGTCGACGTGATGATTACCGTCGAGATGACTACCGCCGTGATGACAGCCGTAATGACCGTGGACACTACCGTGATCGCCGTGATGATCGAGGGTATAGATGTGATGATCGTGGAGGTGGTCAGTATAGGCGTGATGATGGACAACGCCGTGATGGTGGAGGTGTCCGTGGCTGTGATGATCGTGGCGCACATAAGGGAGGCCGTGGCCGTGGCCGTGGAAGGATCCCCACACGTTGTGTCGACACCACCTGTCAAATATGCACTAAGTATGGTAATCCAGCAAATGAGTGTTGGTGGCTCTATTCTGACCGTGATGATGATGAGGATGATCGCCGCAATGAAAAAGGAGCCTATGGAGTTGATACCAACTGGTATATGGATACTGAAGGAGATATGCCCTAGAGGCAATAATAAAGTGGTTATTATTTATATCTTTATGTTTATGATAAATGTTTATATATCATGCTAGAATTGTATTAACCGAAACATTAGTACATGTGTGATATGTAGACAAACAAGAAGTCCCTAGTATGCCTCTTAAACTAGCTTGTTGATTAATGGATGATTAGTTTCATAATCATGAACATT
The DNA here is from genome assembly GCF_019359855.2 of Lolium perenne. Taxonomy (NCBI): domain Eukaryota; kingdom Viridiplantae; phylum Streptophyta; class Magnoliopsida; order Poales; family Poaceae; genus Lolium; species Lolium perenne. The sequence goes on from NC_067246.2 coordinate 67,229,225, forward strand.
GGATGTTATTAATAACAAGGTTATGTCATTGTGTGAATGATGTAATGGACACACCCAATTAAGCGTGGCATAAGATCTCGTCATTAAGTTATTTGCTATAAGCTTTCGATACATAGTTACCTAGTCCTTATGACCATGAGATCATGTAAATCACTTATACCGGAAAGGTACTTTGATTACACCAAACACCACTGCGTAAATGGGTGGCTATAAAGGTGGGATTAAGTATCCGGAAAGTATGAGTTGAGGCATATGGATCAACAGTGGGATTTGTCCATCCCGATGACGGATAGATATACTCTGGGCCCTCTCGGTGGAATGTCGTCTAATGTCTTGCAAGCATATGAATGAGTTCATAAGAGACCACATACCACGGTACGAGTAAAGAGTACTTGTCAGGAGACGAGGTTGAACAAGGTATAGAGTGATACCGAAGATCAAACCTCGGACAAGTAAAATATCGCGAGACAAAGGGAATTGGTAATATATGTGTATGGTTCATTCGATCACTAAAGTCATCGTTGAATATGTGGGAGCCATTATGGATCTCCAGATCCCGCTATTGGTTATTGGTCGGAGTGAGTACTCAACCATGTCCGCATAGTTCTCGAACCGTAGGGTGACACACTTAAAGTTGGATGTTGAAATGGTAGTTCTTGAATTATGGAATGAAGTTCGAATATTTGTTCGGAGTCCCGGATGAGATCCCGGACATCACGAGGAGTTCCGGAATGGTCCGGAGAATAAGATTCATATATAGGATGTCATTTTATGTGAAATAAAATGTCGTGGAAGGTTCTAGAAGGTTCTAGAAAAGTCCGGAAGAAACCACCAAGGAAGGTGGAGTCCACAAGGGACTCCACCTCCATGGCCGGCCAGCCCTAGTGGGGGTGGAGTCCCAAGTGGACTCCACCATAGGGGGCCGGCCACCCCCACATGGGAGGTGGGAATCCCACCTTTGGGTGGGAGTCCTAGTTGGGCTAGGTTTGCCCCCTCCTATGGAAGGTTTTGGTTTCGGGTCTTATTCGAAGACTTGGACACCAACACTTGGGATCCACCTATATAATGAGGGGCCAAGGGAGGGGGCCGGCCAACCCAAGACCATAGCTTGGCCGCCCCCCTTGAGTGGCCGGCCACCCCCTCCCAAACCCTAGCTTTGCTCCTCCACTTCATATTGTCCGGTTTGCTTAGCGAAGCTCCGCCGGACTTCTACACCGCCACCGACACCACGCCGTCGTGCTGTCGGATTCAAGAGGAGCTACTACTTCCGCTGCCCGCTGGAACGGGGAGGTGGACGTCGTCTTCATCAACAACCGAACGTGTGACCGAGTACGGAGGTGCTGCCCGTTCGTGGCGCCGGAACCGATCGTGATCAAGATCTTCTACGCGCTTTTGCAAGCGGCAAGTGATCGTCTACCGCAGCAACAAGAGCCTCATCTTGTAGGCTTTGGAATCTCTTCAAGGGTGAGACTCGATACCCCCTCGTTGCTACCGTCTTCTAGATTGCATCTTGGCTTGGATTGCGTGTTCGCGGTAGGAAAATTTTTGTTTTCTATGCAACGTTATCCTACAGTGGTATCAGAGCCGTGTCTATGCATAGATGGTTGCACGAGTAGAACACAATGGTTTGTGGGCGTTGATGCTCTTGTTATCTTTAGTTTGAGTACTTTGCATCTTTATGGCATAGTGGGATGAAGCGGCTCGGACTAACTTTACATGACCGCGTTCATGAGACTTGTTCCTCGTTCGACATGCAACTTGTATTGCATAAGAGGCTTTGCGGGTGTCTGTCTCTCCTACTATAGTAAAGATTCAATTTACTCTTCTATTGAAAACATTAGTATCAACGTTGTGGTTCATGTTCGTAGTTAGATTAGATCTCTCTCGAAAACCCTAAACCACGTAAAATATGCAAACCAAATTAGAGACGTCTAACTTGTTTTTGCAGGGTTTGGTGATGTGATATGGCCATGATATGATGATGAATATGTATGAGATGATCATTATTGTATTGTGGCAACCGGCAGGAGCCTTATGGTTGTCTTTAAATTTCATGTTGAGTAGTATTTCAAAGTAGTTGTAATAGTTGCTACATGGAGGACAAACATGAAGACGGTGCCATTGACCTTGGTGCTACGCCGACGATGATGGAGATCATGCCCGAAGATGATGGAGATCATATCCGTGCTTTGGAGATGAAGATCAAAGGCACAAGAACAAAAGGGCCATATCATATCACATATGTACTGCATGTGATGTTAATCCTTTTTATGCATCTTATTTTGCTTAGATCGCGACGGTAGCATTATAAGATGATCCCTCACTAAAATCTCAAGATAATAAAGTGTTCATCCTTAGTAGCACCGTTATTAAGTCTTATCGTTTCGAAGCATCTCGTGATGATCGGGTGTGATAGATTCGATAAGTACATACAACGGGTGCAAGACAGTTTTGCACATGCGGATACTAAGGTGGCCTTGACGAGCCTAGCATGTACAGACATGGTCTCGGAACACGTGATACCGAAAGGTAGAGCATGAATCATATGGTTGATATGATGAACACTATGAGTGTTCGCCATTGAAATCACACCTTTTCTCGTGATGATCGGGTTTAGGTGCGGTGGATTTGGTTCGTGTGATCACTAAGACAATGCGAGGGATATTGTTTTGAGTGGGAGTTCACCTAGGGTTTTAATTATGTTGAATTAAAATTTGAACTCAATTTGTCATAAACTTAGTCTAAACTATTGCAAATATATGTTGTAGAGATGGCGTCCTCAATCAATTTTAATCAGTTCCTAGAGAAAGAGAAACTTAAGAGCAACGGTAGCAACTTCACCGTTGGTTCCGTCATGTGAGGATCTTCCTCTCTCGGCGGAAATCTGCAATTTGTGCTTGATGCACCGCTAGGTGACCCTCCTGCAGAAGATGAATCCGATGAAGTAAAAGCTGTTTACGCAACTCGGAAAACTCGGTACTCTCAAGTTCAGTGTGCCATCTGTGCGATGCTGAATCCGATCTTCAAAAACGTTTTGAGCACCATGATCCTCATGAGTTGATGAATGAGCTGAAAGCTATATTCGAGACTCATGCGGCAGTGGAATGCTATGAAGCATCGAAACATTTCTTCATCTGTATGATGGAAGAAGGCAGCTCCGTTAGTGAGCACATGCTCGCCATGACCGGGCATGCGAAGAAACTCAGTGACTTGGGAATAGTGATTCCTAACAGACTGGGGATTAATCGTGTCCTTCAATCACTGCCACCAAGTTACAAGAACTTTGTGATGAACTACAATATGCAGAACATGAACAAGGAGTTACCTGAACTCTTTGGCATGCTAAAAGCTGCTGAGATTGAGATCAAGAAAGAGCACCAAGTGTTGATGGTCAACAAGACCACCAGTTTCAAGAAACAGGGCAAGTCTAAGGGAAAATTCAAGAAGGGTGGCAAGAAAGCTGCCACGCCTCCTATGAAACCTAAGAACGGCCCTAAGCACGATGCTGAGTGCTATTCTTTGCAAGGAGAAGGGACACCGGAAGCGTAATTGCTCCAAGTATCTGGCTGATCTAAAGAGCGGCCTTGTCAAGAAGAAGAAAGAAGGTATATACGATATACATGTTATAGATGTTTATCTCACTAGTTCTCGTTCTAGTACTGGTATTTGATACCGGTTCGGTTGCTCATATTTGTAACTCAAAACAGGAACTAAAGAATAAACGACAAGCTGCTGAAAGATGAAGTGACGATGCGCGTTGGAAACGGATCCAAGGTCAATGTGATCGCAATCGGGACACTTCCTCTACATCTACCTTCGGGATTAGTTTTAAGCCTAAATAATTGTTATTATGTACTGCGTTGAGCATGAACATTATATCTGGATCTTGTTTAATGCAAGACGGTTATTCATTCAAGTCTGAGAATAATGGTTGTTCTATTTTTATGAATAATATCTTTTATGGTCGAGCACCACAAAAGAATGGCTTATTTCTGTTAGATCTCGATAGTAGTGATACACATATACATAACATTGATGCTAAGCGAATTAAACTAAATGATAATTCTACTTATATGTGGCATCGCTGCCTTGGTCATATTGGAGTGAAACGCATGAAGAAACTCCATCTTGATGGATTACTTGAATCACTTGACTTTGAGTCACTTGATAGATGCGAAGCATGTCTAATGGGAAAAATGACAAAGACTCCATTCTCTGGTATGATGGAGCGAGCTACTGACTTATTGGAAATCATACATACCGATGTATGTGGACCAATGAGCGTAGCATTGCGCGGTGGTTATCGTTATGTTCTAACCTTCACAGATGATCTGAGTAGATATGGGTATATCTATTTCATGAAACATAAATCCGAAACTTTCGAGAAGTTTAAGGAATTTCAAAGTGAAGTAGAAAATCAACGTAACAAGAAGATCAAATTTCTACGATCTGATCGTGGAGGTGAATATCTGAGTTATGAGTTTGGCATGCATTTAAAGAAATGCGGAATACTTTCACAATTGACACCGCCGGGAACACCTCAACGAAACGGTGTGTCGAACGTCGTAATCGAACTCTCTTAGATATGGTTCGTAGTATGATGTCTCTTACTGATTTGCCGTTATCATATTGGAGTTATGCATTAGAGACAGCCGCATTCACTTTAAATAGAGCACCATCAAAATCCGTAGAAACGACACCGTATGAATTATGGTTTAATAAGAAACCTAAGCTGTCGTTCCTGAAAGTTTGGGGTTGCGAAGCCTATGTAAAGAAGTTACAACCGGACAAGCTAGAACCCAAAGCGGAGAAATGCGTCTTCATAGGTTATCCTAAGGAAACTATAGGATACACTTTCTATCACAGATCCGAAGGCAAAATCTTTGTTGCTAAGAACGGAACCTTTCTTGAGAAAGAATTTCTCACTAAAGAAGTGACTGGAAGAAAAGTAGAACTCGATGAGATTGATGAATCTATACTCGTTGATCGAGTAGCGCGATCTGGAAGTTGTACTGTACCGCCTACACCGCAACAGAGGAAGCTAATGATAATGATCATGAAACTTGAACGAGGAAACTATCGAACCTCGCAGATCGACAAGGGAACGTGCCACTCCCGATTGGTATGATCCTTGTCTAAATGTCATGATTGTGGATAACAATGATGAGGACCTGCGACGTATGAAGAAGCGATGATGAGCCCAGATTCCAACAAATGGCAAGAAGCCATGAAATCCGAAATGGGATCCATGTATGATAACAAAGTATGGACTTTGGTAGACTTACCTGATAGCCGAAAGGCTGTCGAAAATAAATGGATCTTCAAGAGAAAAAGCAGATCTTTGATGGTAATATTACTGTCTATAAAGCTCGACTTGTCGCAAAGGGTTTCCGACAAATTCAAGGAGTTGACTACGATGAGACTTTCTCACCTGTAGCGAAGCTGAAATCTGTGAGGATTTTGTTAGCAATAGCTGCATTTTTCGATTATGAGATTTGGCGAGATGGATGTCAAAACGGCGTTCCTTAATGGAGACATTGAGGAAGAGTTGTATATGGTACAACCCAAAGGTTTTGTCGATCCTAAAAATGCTTGACAAAGTATGCAAACTTCAGCGTTCAATCTATGGACTGAAGCAAGCATCGAGAAGTTGGAAACGACGATTTGATAAGGTGATCAAAGACTTAGTGTTTATAAAGATTCATGGAGAGGCCTGTATATACAACAAAGGGAGTGTGAGCTATGTAGCATTCACGATATTATATGTAGATGACATATTATTGATCGGGAATGATATAGAACTATTAAGCAGTGTTAAGGGTTATTTGAATAATAGTTTTTCAATGAAAGACCTTGGTGAAGCATCGTATATATTAGGCATCAAGATTTATAGAGATAGATCAAGACGTCTAATAGGGCTATCACAGAGTACATATCTGGACAAGATTCTAAAGAAGTTTAGAATGGACGAAAGTAAGAAAGGGTTCTTACCTATGTTACCAGGCAAGGTATTGAGTAAAACTCAAGGACCGGCTACGGCAGAAGAAAGAGAAAGGATGTGTAACATCCCCTATGCCTCGGCAGTAGGATCTATCATGTATGCCATGCTATGTACTAGACCGGATATAGCACATGTTGTTAGTTTGACTAGCAGATATCAAAGTGATCCAGGAATGGAACAACGGACAGCGGTCAAGAATATCTGAAGTACTTGAAAAGAACTAAGGATATGTTTCTTTGTTATGGAGGTGACCAAGAGCTCGTTGTAAACGGTTACACCGATGCAAGTTGGAACACTGATCCTGATGACTCTAAGTCACAATCTGGGTACGTGTTTATATTGAATGGTGCTGCGATGGTGGGCAAGCTCGAAGCGGTGCACGGTGGCGAAGTCTTCAACAGAATCGAGTACATAAGCGGCTTAGAGGCTTCATCGAAGCGGTATGGATGAAGAGGTTCATTGTAGAGCTCGGTGTGGGTCCGAGTGCTTTGGACCCATTAATCATTTACTTGTGATAACATGGGTGCCATCGCCAATGCACAAGAGCCAAGGTCACACAAGAGGCTGAAGCATATCAAGCTGCGTTACCACTCGATTCGCGAGTACATCGAAGATGGAGAAGTAAAGATTTGCAAAGTACACACTGATCTGAATGTAGCAGATCCGTTGACTAAAGCTCTCCCTAGGGCAAAGCATGACCAACACCAGAATGCCATGGGTGTTAGGTATATTACAATGTAATCTAGATTATTGACTCTAGTGCAAGTGGGAGATGAAGGAGATATGCCCTAGAGGCAATAATAAAGTGGTTATTATTTATATCTTTATGTTTATGATAAATGTTTATATATCATGCTAGAATTGTATTAACCGAAACATTAGTACATGTGTGATATGTAGACAAACAAGAAGTCCCTAGTATGCCTCTTAAACTAGCTTGTTGATTAATGGATGATTAGTTTCATAATCATGAACATTGGATGTTATTAATAACAAGGTTATGTCATTGTGTGAATGATGTAATGGACACACCCAATTAAGCGTGGCATAAGATCTCGTCATTAAGTTATTTGCTATAAGCTTTCGATACATAGTTACCTAGTCCTTATGACCATGAGATCATGTAAATCACTTATACCGGAAAGGTACTTTGATTACACCAAACACCACTGCGTAAATGGGTGGCTATAAAGGTGGGATTAAGTATCAGGAAAGTATGAGTTGAGGCATATGGATCAACGGTGGGATTTGTCCATCCCGATGACGGATAGATATACTCTGGGCCCTCTCGGTGGAATGTCGTCTAATGTCTTGCAAGCATATGAATGAGTTCATAAGAGACCACATACCACGGTACGAGTAAAGAGTACTTGTCAGGAGACGAGGTTGAACAAGGTATAGAGTGATACCGAAGATCAAACCTCGGACAAGTAAAATATCGCGAGACAAAGGGAATTGGTAATATATGTGTATGGTTCATTCGATCACTAAAGTCATCGTTGAATATGTGGGAGCCATTATGGATCTCCAGATCCCGCTATTGGTTATTGGTCGGAGTGAGTACTCAACCATGTCCGCATAGTTCTCGAACCGTAGGGTGACACACTTAAAGTTGGATGTTGAAATGGTAGTTCCTGAATTATGGAATGAAGTTCGAATATTTGTTCGGAGTCCGGGATGAGATCCAGGACATCACGAGGAGTTCCGGTCTGGTCCGGCGAATATGATTCATATATAGGATGTCATTTTATGTGAAATAAAATGTCGTGGAAGGTTCTAGAAGGTTCTAGAAAAGTCCGGAAGAAACCACCAAGGAAGGTGGAGTCCACAAGGGACTCCACCTCCATGGCCGGCCAGCCCTAGTGGGGGTGGAGTCCCAAGTGGACTCCACCATAGGGGGCCGGCCACCCCCCCACATGGGAGGTGGGAATCCCACCTTTGGGTGGGAGTCCTAGTTGGGCTAGGTTTGCCCCCTCCTATGGAAGGTTTTGGTTTCGGGTCTTATTCGAAGACTTGGACACCAACACTTGGGATCCACCTATATAATGAGGGGCCAAGGGAGGGGGCCGGCCAACCCAAGACCATAGCTTGGCCGCCCCCCTTGAGTGGCCGGCCACCCCCTCCCAAACCCTAGCTTTGCTCCTCCACTTCATATTGTCCGGTTTGCTTAGCGAAGCTCCGCCGGACTTCTACACCGCCACCGACACCACGCCGTCGTGCTGTCGGATTCAAGAGGAGCTACTACTTCCGCTGCCCGCTGGAACGGGGAGGTGGACGTCGTCTTCATCAACAACCGAACGTGTGACCGAGTACGGAGGTGCTGCCCGTTCGTGGCGCCGGAACCGATCGTGATCAAGATCTTCTACGCGCTTTTGCAAGCGGCAAGTGATCGTCTACCGCAGCAACAAGAGCCTCATCTTGTAGGCTTTGGAATCTCTTCAAGGGTGAGACTCGATACCCCCTCGTTGCTACCGTCTTCTAGATTGCATCTTGGCTTGGATTGCGTGTTCGCGGTAGGAAAATTTTTGTTTTCTATGCAACGTTATCCTACAGATACTGGTGCCACTGACCACATCACTGGGAAGCTGAACAAGCTCCACAGTCAGGACAACTACAAAGGCCGTGATCAAGTCCACAATGCTAGTGGCACAGGTATGACAATACATCATATTGGTCATTCAACATTGCATACTCCTCATAGTTCACTTCAATTACGCAATATCTTACCTGTTTCTAGTGCCACCAAAAATCTTTTATCCGCTCATAAAATTGCTCTCGATAACAATGACTTTGTTGAAATTCACCTATTTTTCTTTTTGATCAAGGATCAGGCCACCAAGACAGTTCTGTTTAGAGGTCCATGTCATGGCGGCCTATACCCACTTGTGCCCATTTGTCTGTTTTAGTCCTTGCATCCGAATGCTGGTGCTCAACTTCGAAAGGAATTTTTTCTACTACCTGACAATCTCATAGCTCCCACACCATCACACAATGAGGGTATACATGTTGATGATCATATGCATATTGTCCCTATTACTGACCCTGTATAGGTTGTTGATGACATTTATGAAGATACTTTGTCCAATTCTGATGAAACTGGCGAAAATTTGAGTTCAAATGGTGCAGATACGGACAATCAACAAGTTTCACCTGGCGCCAATCCCCATGCTGATTCAGCTGCCACCGAACATTCCACTGGCAGCGTATCTGCCCCACCATCTGCGCCTAGCCGCACAACGGGCGCCACGTCGCGCCCTTCTCCCGTGGTGGCCGACAATGCTAGGGCCCGCATCCCACCTCGCGCCAGCACCGACGCGTCCTTCGATGATCTGGGCGGGAGAAATCCCTCGCCCGGGCCCGCTCGCCATCCTCCTCGTCACGTGGCGTGCCCGCATCGGCTGCCACCATAGCTCCAACAAGAATCTCATTGACTGTAAGTGGGTCTACCGAGTAAAGAAACATGTTGATGGTATAGTGGAACGGTACAAGGCAAGATTGGTTGCAAAAGGATTCAAACATAGGTATGGTATTGACTAGGAGGACACTTTCAGTCCTATTGTTAAAGCTGCAACTGTTAGACTTGTTCTTTCTATTTCTGTGTCTCAAGAGTGGAGTCTAAGACAGCTAGACGTCAAGAACGCGTTTCTTCATGGCGTTCTGGAGGAGGAAGTGTATATGAAACAACCCCTGGTTTTGTTGACCCTCGCTTTCCGCATTACATCTGCAAACTGGACAAGTCTCTGTATGGCCTGAAGCAGGCACCTCGAGCATGGTATGCAAAACTAAGTTCTAAGCTGCAAGATCTGGGTTTTGTTCCATCAAAAGCTGATAGATCTCTCTTTCTATACAACAAAAAAGGTATCACTGTGTTTATGTTGATATAAGTTGATGATATAATTATTGCTAGTTCATCAGATGAAGCCACTTCAGTTTTACTCCACAACATGAGTGTTCATTTTGCACTAAATGATCTTGGTGCATTGCATTTCTTCTTGGGTATTGAAGTGAAGAACTTCATGCTCCAACCACTACACACTGGACAACTGTCAAGCGCATTCTTCGATATGTACAAGGAACAATACAAATTGGTTTAAATTTTCAGAGATCTGCATCCACTCTTCTCAGTGCTTTTTCAGATGCTGACTGGACAGGTGATATTGATGATAGGTGTTCCACTGGTGGTTTTGCGGTCTTTTTTGGCCCAAACTTAATCTCATGAAGTGCAAGGAAACAGGTGTATCTCGATCTAGCACTGAGGCAGAATACAAAGCACTTTGCAAATACCACAACTGAGTTGATTTGGGTGGAGAAATTGGTTCAAGAATTGGGAGTGCCACTTAAGCAACGGTCATGCATTTGGTGTGATAATCTTGGAGCAACATATCTTTCAGTGAACCCAATCTTCCATGCCCGGACAAAACATATACAAATTTATTTTCACTTTGTTCGAGAAAGAGTGACTGCAAAACTTCTTGATATCAGGTTTATTTCTACAAAGGACCAGGTGGCAGATGGTTTTACCAGGACTTTAGGTGACAAGGATCTAGCTAAGTTTAAACGTAATCTCAACCTCACTCGAGGTTTAGATTAAGGGAGAGTGTTAAACCTTGTAGTTCTATGTACAAATACTGGTATAGAGTAGTACTCTACCTGGTATTTGTACCCACCTGTACTGCCACGTGTAGGGCTTTTCTACACCTATATATATAAACACGCAATCCGACCAAGGTAGAGGGTACGGTTCAACCCTAAACAATTGACAAGAATGACACTAACTAATCTGTTGGCCATTACCGGTGTCAAAGCTGATTTATTAGTTCTTCGTGTGAACCTTGAGAAATCTGTGCGCGAGTTCCCTCAAAGATGGTCAGCAACGGCTATCGGAGGTAGTCGTCACGTCATCTCTGAGCGCTAGACTTAATATGCACAAGCTGAGCGCAGGCTGACAGCAACGCCATAGCATGGGAGGGCGATATTTGAACAAAACTAGTACGGTGGAAAAGGATTGTTGAACTGATGTTGGATTAACCGCCCCATGCGGTAATCCACTAGTTTGCTACTAGGTTGCCTGGATACGGCGATATGGATACGGATACGGATACTACGATACGCAGATACGTCGATTTTCCAAAAACACCGATACGGGGATACGTTTGTATACATATAATTTTTAATAACATATATACAAATTACTGATTTTTTACCAGAAAAACTACTATATACGAGTATCTAGAGGTTGTTTGCATAAAAGCTTCACAACTCCAGCACTCTCTTAGTCGCTTCTCCACCTTGCTCTGAAGTAACGATTTAGTTTCTTTTTAAAAAAATAGAAAATCAGCTGCTACGGTATCCGGAGGTATCCGTGTATCCGGCAGTATCCGATATAGATACGTGAGTTTTCTGAAGTATCCGTGCAACGGAGGTTTGCTATAGCTAGGCCATCTAATTCCTAAGATATTTGACCTTGTATCTAAAAAGAAAATGATATTTGAGCTTGTGCCATGTGACAATCTAATGTCTAAAGCCCATAACTAATTACTACCACTAGCTAAATCATACGAAAATCAGTGCTGGCCCTGCGTAAATCCGTGGGGGTGGCCGACGCATGGGGGGCACCAGTCGCCCCTGATCCTTTTACATCATCGAAGCAATATAAGAAGCTGATCACGATTAGAGATGCTCTGTCTACAAAAGATTCAGTTACCATTAGTAGGATATAGCTTTGTGAAGAAACACAAGGAGAAAAATTGAGATGTCTGTACTTTGAAGGCTGCCATCGTACCTTTGTTGCTAAAAATCACTACAAATCGTAGAGTCAATGGTGTTCGATCTACATCAGTTACAATGGGCACCATACACTAGGAGAAACGACGAACTCAGGGCAACCATTACAGCTTCGAAAACGATCTAGCTAGGGCAACAAGGAGGCAACATGCTGTCGTTAGAGAAAATCATCACACAGCCATCGGTGGCGCCATTATCTCAGTTGGATGATCCCAGTGCTGGCTCATCCATCGTCATCACTCGTCGTCCTCGTCCGAGTCGTCATCATCATCGGAGGAGGAGTCGTCGGAGTAGCGGAGGCCGGCGTCTTGCCGAAGTCCAAGGCGAGCAAACATCTCACTATACTCCTTGTCTGTCCTTGCGCGGGACTCGGCCTTCATCGCCTCGAATACTTCGTCGCTCATGATCTCGTCGTCGTCAGAATCAGATACATCTGGTTCGTCCTCCGCCTTCCTTTTCCCGGCCATCGCGCTCCTTCTTCCTGGCGGCGGGTACGTGGGCGAATTGGGGGGTCTGTACGGGGCGGAGGCGGCTGCGTGGTCTTGCACCCTATAAAGGCGGCGGAGCTTTCCTGCGATGAGCGTCGGAGTCGGAGAGCTCGGTCCGACTTCGAGTCCAATCCTTTACACCACAATGGGCCGGCTGCGGATTTCCTGGGACCGATTCGTTCTAAAGGGCTGGGGATGGGTTGCACGAGGCGGGCTGAGGACACACCAGCAGAAGTCGTCCAGAACTCGGAGTCGGCGTACACGCAAGCACACGGCCGCGTCGATCGTAATGCTCCGCCCACTTTTGGCAACATCTACCCCGGCCATGTCGTGCTCGGCGAGCAGTCGCCGCCCTCGTGTTATTTTTTCTTTTACATGCCGCCCTCGTGCCCTGTTTTGCTCCCAGATGTAGTGTCCAGGGAAAAACAGAGGCTAGCTAGGTTAGTTAGTTGCGGATCGATGGTTCCCTGTAACGCATCGTGTAACGCCAAAGATAGATGTACCGTCCGTGCAGCGAAATCAACGGATCCGCGGCAACGTGAGGTCAGGGACGGCGCGCGACGTCGTGGCTGGGTGTGTCGCCACCTAGCTCGCCGGTGACCTCGGACACGAGGAGGCCGAGCGTGACGCATGTGTTCATGGGTAGTCCGGACATGCTAGTGTCGTCAGCCAGCTTGGAGTTGGACACGCGGATGCCGACCGCGACACAAGAGGCATGGGTAGGCCGGGCATGCTCCGGTGAGCGCGCTTGCCAAGGGCGCGCATGTCGTCGACCAAGCGCTGCCACTGCAGGTCCGCCACACCGCAGGAGAAGGTGCTTGGAGTCGTTCAACGCCTGCGGGGTGGAGGCTTTCGAGATGCTGTACACGCCGAGGACGTCAAGTTCGCCAACGGGATCACCGGCGCTAACGTCGAAGCAGGCCGTGAAGTGGACGCACATGGAGATGTTCAGAGGCCGGGAAGTGGAGTGGCACACAACAAGAAGCGGGATGCGCTCATCCACTAGTTGTTGAGTCTACGTCCCTGTAGCCGCCGCCTCTTGAGAAAAGCTCTAGCCGCCCCTACTCAGCCTCCTCCATAGATCGGTTCCTCCTCCTCCGGCCGGCTTCGCCGGCGTCGGGAGGAGTGGGGAACCCGATCTATGAGTGGAGTTTTCAATAAAAGTAGTCTTTTCATGATACATGTTAGGTTTTTGGTCGCCGTTTTCTTGTTGGTTTTCCCGCAATGGAGATGGCATCGTCTGCAATAAGTGATCTTCGGCCTTTTGTTCGACGACGAGATCTCATTCCCGACGTCAATGGTGGTGCTGAAAGATTGCAATTATCTAGGTATGGATTTTCAGATCTTACTTCGCCAGATCGATCTTGGATCTTTTCTCATGGTTGCCGCGAGGAGGATTATCCTCGCAGTTCTTGTCCCGGTTGCTACGTCCTCGACAATGGTGATTCGTATTCTCGGCTCTCCATCAACGTCGACAAGGCAGATCGGTTTTTATTCCCTGACATACTGGTGTTGGTACTCTTGCCGATGTTGATTGACTACTTTAATGGTTACGCGCGTGCACGCAGCCTTGGCATTGCGGCTCAAATTAAAATTATGGGAGAACCTTCGTTGGTATTTACAGGTCTATGGTTTGTTATCTATCTTTGGCTGCCTTCAGAAAAGTACAAGATTATGTCTTGGAAGAAGAAAGAGTTTGAAGACCTCGAAGATTTACTAGTATCTTTTAGACTTTATTTTGTAATCGCTGGAGACAGCTCGTGTATCTCTACCATGTACTATTTGTTATTATGAATATATGTGGTATTGATTGTCAAAAAAAAAGAAGCGGGATGCGCTCCGTGTATCTGAATTTTGAAACCAGAGCGCGCACCAGAAGATTTACGGCAGTGTCTCCTCCTCGCCATGTTCTTCTGGCCAGGCCAGCCAGAGGAAGATCGGACCATATGCAAGGTGTTAAGAGCATCTTTAACCGAGCGACCCAAATGAATAAGCTGGGCTGTTCGTTTTGGTGTTTGGATGGCTGAGCGGACGCGCTGACGTTTGGGTCGCGCGTTGCGCCCAACGTGGCAGATTTGGGCCGCGTCGCCGTATGGTAGCTTTTTGCTTGTTTAGTTCACTATAAAACACCAAATAAATTATAGAAAATATACAAAATAGTTTAAATGCTCAAAATTTATTACACAGTACATTGTCCATGTAATCAATGATAAAGTATTATTCAAATAAAATGTAAAAACGATACAAATGCTTTACGCTTCGGGATTTCCTTCATCAGTGTTGTTTGCAGCATTGTTGCCTACATGCTGCCACATGTGCTCGACCAAATCAGCCTGCAGCTGGTTGTGTACAGCTAGATCTCGAATTTCATGGTGCGCATGAAGAATGTCCCGAAATGATGCCGGACCACCTTGAGGAGTAACCAACTCTCCCTGGCCTTCCCACTCATTATCAAAGAGTGAATCATCCCGATCTACCTCAACAATCATGTTATGCATGATTACACAAGCGGTCATCACCTCCCACAGAGTTTGCATATCCCAGGCTCTGGCAGGGTGTCTGATGATAGCCCAACGAGCTTGGAGGCTGCCAAACGCCCGCTCGACATCTTTCCGGGCTGCCTCCTGCTCTTTTGCAAACCTTGCCTTCTGCTCCGAGTTGGGTTTTCAGATTGTCTTCACGAGTGTAGCTCAAGGTGGATAGATACCATCAGCAAGGTAGTACCCCTTGGTGTAGTGGTGGCCATTGATCTTAAAATCCACATCAGGGGACTGACCGTACGCTAGCCTATCAAACACCGGAGAGCGATGCAGCACATTTATGTCATTGTGCGAGCCAGCCATTCCGAAGAATGAGTGTCAAATCCATGTGTCATGTGAAGCAACAGCTTCAAGAATGACTATGCACCCCTCAGAATGGCCGTTGTATGCCCCCTGCCAACCAAAGAGGCAATTCTTCCACTCCCAGTGCATGCAGTCTATGCTGCCAAGCATCCCAGGAAACCCCCTGGAAGCGTTGATTGACAACAGACGAGATGTGTCCTCTGCATTAGGTTGCCGGAGGTACTGTTCTCCGAACGAACCGATCACTGCTCTGCAGAACCTGTACATCGCTTTCAAGCCGGTAGACTCACTCATGTGTGTGTACTCATCTACGAAATCACCGGCAACGTCATATGCGAGCATCCTAATCGTTATCGTGCATTTCTGGTACGAAGAGAGGCCTACCTTGCAAATTGCATCCACTTTCGCGCAGAAGTAGTCATCGTAGAGCTTCACGCCATCCATTATCCGTCGGAACAACGGTATGGACATCCGAAAACGACGGCGAAACAACGCCGGCGGGAACAATGGCTTGGGTTGGAAGTAGTCGTTGAAGAGCTGGTCGTGGCCGCGTTCTCTTTTGCGGTCCAAGGCGGTCGCGCGCCCCGGCAAGGATCCCCGGTACACGGGGATCTGCGAGACAATGTGCTCGTGGATGATCAGCGCAGCCTCCGTGAAAAATTCATCGCCAAACTCCTCGTCTGACGACGTGTCGATGAAGTTCTTGACAAAGTACTCGTTGTCGCTGTCCACCATGATCTACAGATGAAAAGTGACAAATTTTAGATCGCCCATTTCATCGAACATCTCGCAGGCGGAGGCCATCCAATTCGTCCGTAGGGACCTGCAGGCCATGGTCGTCTCGGCCAACTTGCTGTCTGGAAACACGGTGCACGATAGCTCACCTCCGGCGGCAACGGCGCAGCTGCGAACAGCGGGAGGTCTCGCGACGGTGAGAGGACAACAGCGACGGCGACGACGTCCTCCCACTCTGCTACGACGCGGCGAAAGCAGCGCGCCGCCGCGACCTATGCTTCTGCCCCGCTTGCCGGCGTGTCTACGACGGTGGCCGGCGTCGACGCAACTCCCAAATCGCCGGTCCTAGGGCGGCGGCGGAGCGGCGGGATATGTGTGCGAGGGGTTTGTGTTTTGGGAGACAGACAGGCGGGCCAGGGCGGACAAGAGGAGGACGCGAGCGACCAGCCTTCGGCGTCCGCGGCCACGCAAACTCGTCCCAGATTTGGGCCAGCTTTGGATCGTTCCGGACGCCGCGGCCATCCGTTTTAGGGATGGGTACGCGCGCTGGGCCGAGTTTTTGTCCGGCTCGACCCATCCGGACGCGCGGGCGCGGGATGGATCGCTCGGTTTGAAATGCCCTAAAGGAAATTAATCATGATGCATATAAGGTAGAGTTCCCTAGCCCTACGAAATAGTTCTGATGCACCTTGTGCCTTATCATGATCTGAAGATCAGGTTTAAACTCGACGAAGAGTTTCTGTTTCCAACCCAGCGAGAATGATGCAGTCCGTTGCAGCTCTGCACAATACCACTGTTTCCTTTTCTATTTTAAACTTTTTTTCTTTCAATCGGCTGACTAGCACTGTACATTTGCCAGACTTTTCTTCTACTAGCTTGTAGAGTGCATGTGTGTCTTCTTTTCTACGCCCATGGTCGGTAGACACTATTGAAAAATAAACTCACAGTTCCCCTTTTCCTCTGTTCTTGGCATGCGCCTCTTTGATTTCTTTATCTGGTGTTGCTACTTCCCGCTGCATCATTAACACACCTAAATCCAACAATCAGTGTTTTTGTCGCTGGTGTTGTGAGCCTTAATCTCGATTTACGACTGTATCTGCATTAGTTATTTTGTTTCGCGTGTAGTTTTATCTAGCTAGTGCCCCCGCAAAGAAAAAAAAAAGGTTTTATCTAGCTAGTGAGCTACTGGCCAGTGAGGCTTCACCTGATCATACTTCACGCGTGCATAGTATCTTTCTCGGTTGCACTTTTGATTGAGGATTTGAAGTGACCACGGTATTAGAGCATCTCCACCGGCGGCCCCGATAGTATTTTGGGGGCCGGCAGCGAAAATAGACTCGTACCGACGCGCCCTAAACGGCGCCGGCCAATTTTGGAGCCCAATAGAATCGCCGGCAATTCCGTGCTGACCCCTTCGCCGAGGGCGCGAATCGGGCGCGCCGGCGCCTCGCGGCACGTCTGAAAACGAGTATGGGATCCGCCTGACAGCCAGACACACCGTTTTCCCACCTTCTACACATGCCCGAGCAGACTCTCACCCCTCTAGATCGCCACCGTCGTCGTGGCAGACCAGGAGCTTTGGATTTAGCATGGCTGGAACAAACAATGATATCAACGTGCTGCAGCGCTCTCCGGTGTTTGCCAGGCT
Source organism: Lolium perenne (assembly GCF_019359855.2). Taxonomy (NCBI): domain Eukaryota; kingdom Viridiplantae; phylum Streptophyta; class Magnoliopsida; order Poales; family Poaceae; genus Lolium; species Lolium perenne. The sequence goes on from NC_067246.2 coordinate 67,246,724, forward strand.
AGCTGAGGAACAAGCTTCTGCCGTGAACTTTGAGGTAAATGGCCACACATACAACAAGGGGTACTATCTAGCTGATGGTATCTATCCGACGTATGCTACATTTGTGAAGACAATTCTCTCTCCATCAAACGAAATGGAAGCCTATTTTGCTTGTTGGGTTGTATGAATAATTTAAGTACTATTTGTTTGTTAGGTTGTATGAATAATTTAAGTACTATTTGTTTGATTGATTGTACGAATAATTTAATTCTATTTGTGTGATTCTATGAATAAAATGCGATTGATATGTTGTTTAAAAATATTGTAAAAAGAAAAGAAAAACTTGAGGGCCGCCGTTTGGGAGGCGCCGGTGTGGGAACAACGTTCCCAAATGGAGGATGCACTGCCGGCGCCTCCCATACAGCAGCCCCAGCGCCCCTGCCGGCGACTATTTGGGGGCCGCCGGTGGAGATGCTCTTATAATATGGTTCATAACTTTATACTATGTAAAAACTGATATTTTTGGAGTTATGATTTCACTTTGAGCGTTACATGAAAACACTGCCCTGTTTTTTTTTTAGCAATTATTGAATGTTCAAAGTTTGTGTAAATCATCCATGACCTCATATATGTTTTTGAACCGGATATACCATTTCTTCTAACATCGAGATCCGGAGATGGATTAAAGATCCAGACCCTTCTGAAGCATTACTAATATGAAATTGCCTATGTTTTGATCGTCTCGACAATGGAACCCTTTACGTTACACGCCATATGAAGTCATTCATCACCTTCATAACATCTCCTGCTGTTCATAAATCAGGTAGGTGAAATAAGGCCGCAGAGGTTGCTTATCAAATCACAGGCTAATGCAGAATTGCAGATTGATGCTGCATCATCACACTTGAAGCAACACCATAGGGAAGCGCTTTCCTCTTACTCTCCAGGACACAACATTCACGTCTCTGTCTCTGCATCACTGAAATGCTATCCTAATATACATCAGGTAGACAGTAGCCAGACCAGAATCCTTTGCATCATAGGGATTCTGCAAGCTAGACTGAATGTGCTCTGCCAGAGATGAGATCCAACCAAAGGAATGCCTAGTAACTTGTAATCTGAGCTGAATTTACAAAGAAAAAGCTGGTGCAGAACACAGATAATCCTTAAATTTGTGTAGGGTAGAGAGTAGAAACAAAACAACCCCGATTATGCGACGTAGCCAAGACATCTAACGTCCCACTGGTAGTATTTCAGCGAAGAACTCATTGACACAAACATGCCAACCATTCATCAGCATTAGACACCAATGATTATAATGTTTCTGAGACAGCAGGTGCAAGTGAATTAGTAAAGGAAACTAAGAACACTTCCATGACCCAAAGAGGTGCCTGATGAGACAAATATCATATCATGCTTGATAAGAAGCAGATCATGAAAAAATGATGCTCTGGCTCAAAACAATTTAAGTCACAATCGGTAGATCCGTGAAGAAACACAAGGAGAAAAACAGAGATGCTTGTACTTTGCAGGCTGCCATCGGATTGTTTTTGCTTCAAATCACTACATATTATAGAGTCCAAGTGCTACACACCAGTAACAACGGGCACGACGCACTAGAAGAAACAACGAAGTCAGGGCAAACAGTACATCTTCGAAACAATCTAGGAAAACGACAGGGCGGATGATCACACACCGATCTGATCATCTCAGTTGGATGATACGACTCATCCTGTCATTCATCGTCATTCGTCGTCGTCGTAGCTGAGGCCGACGTCTTCCCGAAGTCCAAGGCGAGCGAACATCTCGCTATACTCTTGGAGCGCCCTTGCGCGTGACTCGGCCAGAATCGCCTTGGCTTCTTCTTCGCTGATCTCCTCGTCGTCCTCGTCATCAGATACCTCTGGTTCGTCCTCCGCCTTCCTTTTCCCGCCCATCAGGCTCCTCCTGGTCTCCTGGGGTCAGGTGGCGAATTGTGGGTCTGTACGGGCGCGGCTGCGTGGTCTTGCGACATATAAAGGCGGCGGAGCGTTCCTGGGATGAGCGTCGGAGCCGGAGTCGGAAGAGAGCACGATCCCGTCTCCGAGTCCAATTCTTTCCAGCGCATTGATCTAGCAGATCATAACGGGCTGCGCATTTGCTCGGACCAATTCGTTCTAACGGGCTGGAGACCGACGACATCGGCAAATATCCAGAGCGAAACCACGGCCCATGGTCACTGCCAACAGCGCCGCCTCACGAACGGCACGTGCGGGCTGGCGCGCGGTGGCATCCGATTCCGATGTGTGTCTCCGTATGTCGCACGAAGATACACGAAGCGACGAGGAGAACTGACCGCCAAACGCTACCCAAAATCGATCGGAAGGAGGGAGATTTGCAATCAGGCAGCTGGTTTACTTTTTTCGATAAAGGGAATATGCTAGTATTGCAAAGATACCAATTACATTCTCTAGTTTCTAGGTTCTTCAACAAAGTAATGCGCTAGCGGTAATAGGGATGCAATAACAAAAAAAAAAAAAAAAAATCTCACTAAGGGCATCTCTAAGCGTCCGCGCGGATCGGAAATGCGTCTACACCCTGCTCCAGCGGGGTGACTGACATCGTGTCCAGGGCATCCGCAGCGACGTAAACGCGGCACGAATATACGGCACGTTTGCGTCTCTGCGGACGCTGCTCGGTCGCGCGTCCGCTCGCTTCCCCCACGGGCCCGACTGGCAGCGTCCCTGACTCGATCGACCTCGAATTAAAGCACACAAGCACGCCGATGTCAACCGCCGGAGTGGCAACCGCTTCGATCAACCCGCCAACTGTCGGAATGGAGCGCCGAACCGCCGCGTAAGAGCAACCGCAGGCTGCTTCGTTATACGCACCGCCGCAGAATATAACCCCTGCGCCTGCTGTAATTCACGTCGAACCGCCTGCTTCTTCCTCTTCTTCTTCTCCAACACCGGCTAGCCAGGCGCCATGAGCGACTAAACCTTGACGTCGGACTCGGAGAGCGAGGGCAAGTCGCCGGGATATCGGCATTGGTGGGAAACGCCCGCGACGCCTAGTAGTGCACCGTTGTCGCCCAATCAAAGATATTAGGTTTTACCATGAAGAAAGTCATTTCTCATAAAACAATGCATTTACAAGGTCATCGTAAGATACAACCAATTAAGAGAAGGCCTTGAATTTTCACCCTGAAAGGTAAGACTTTGAACTTCTCATATAATGTCGCCTCCTCTAACGATACCGTTGCTCCAAGTCACGAATCACCAAGTCAATTCCTCATCGCCACAAAGACTTCACCATGGAACGAGAAAGTGTGCCCCATGATGGTAACAACCAGCGGAGCTTCGCACCGCTCCCTCTGAAACCAAACGGTCGGAGAAAAAACATGGGTGAGCATGACCGAATCCCACTCGAACCAGCAATCTCCAGGTATGAACCGCATAGTGGAGTTCGCTAGCGGTGTGTTCCGGAACACGACACTCTAGCCAAACCATGTGGACAGGCACAAGTTGGAACCCTAGGGCTGCCATCTTTATTCAAGTCGAGCTAATAGCCCCCACGACACCCGCCGGCACCCTGTTGGATTTGCCGCTCCAAACCTCACCAGCGAGGCTAGTCGAGGAAGAAAACGACACAACATGGGCGATCTTCCGCCAGATCTGACCGAACCGCGCAGTGAGGAAGAGCCCCCGCCACCTATCAACACACTGCCGTGAAAGACCTCCACCACCATCCGCGTTCCACATGCGCCGCCCTGTTGAAGACCCGCCTTGCGCGTAGGAGACCGTCACAGCTCGCCTACCCTCACCCCCATCTTTGATAGGCTGGACGTGGCCGCCACCGCTGACGAAGATGGAGGAAGCAGCGGTGGGGAGTAGATCAAGGAGCAGCTCGCTACGGTGGAGGAGGGGCCTCTGAAGTTGCCCCATGCGAGGCGACCCAAGAGGGAGAGGAAGGGAGCGAAGTAGGGAGGCGACCGACGGTGGTTGGAGGCAACGGCGCTAGATCGCCTGGTGTCGTGCATGGATGTGCGTCTCAAACGTGGTCACCGCTCGTTGCTATTGCTCTTGTTGAAATGCCACCGAGGTTATTTCTACTGCATAAAAAAGAGCGTGTATATGGGTATATTGTTGCGCACATGTATTTCTAAGTATACAATCATGCATATAAAAAGTTTATAAATTGTAGATACAACCACATCGGCCACTCTGCCAAATAGCCAATTTGAATTATAGTGATCCATATGTTATTTATTACTCATAAATAAACAAGAACACATGTTGTCATAACTCTAAGGCCATTTCACACAATTAATCAGTTTACAGCCAGCTAAATTGTCAAAGAGTAAAACTCAGCCACATGCAGCCAAAACAAAGAGGCTCAAATTTTTTAAACTCAGCTAATGTACTGGAAAGCTTCAAGTTGTTTGCTTGTTTTCAGTATATCTCAACTCCTCAAGTACAAAATCCAAATATAGCTGCAAAGCTAACCAGTGCTTTGAAATTTTGTTTAGGAATTTTACTTCTTAAGAAACCATACAAGCCCCAGTAGGATGCAGCACCAAGTTCCCGTTTGAAATCCCATACATAACAAAAGCAACATTGTATGAAGTTTGAGTCTTTAACACAGTTCATCCTAAAAGGTCACAGTTTAATTAGAACGCATGAACTTTGCAGCATATAGTGTCTTTCATTCAAGAAAACCAGCTAAATACCCTAGTTCCAGAGGGTCAAACTTAAGGGAAACTTAAGTCCTGAACTAGACAATTGCAAGTCTACAACTTAGTACAATATAGCTTTGAACTATTTGAAATGGTTCTGGATTATTGCAAGAAGGTAGATAGGAAAAATCAACTAGTCAATTATTTGCAAGCTAGTTGCTACGGATACAAAACTGACAAAAGTGCAGATTTTAAATGATATGTCTCGGTCTTAACAGTTTTCTCTGCACCACGCTCAGCCTCCTGGCACCGTGCCGCCACGCCGCCATCCACCATTCCGATTCCCTGCCACCACACCGCCTCACCGAGGTCGGCTGACCACGACGCGCTACTCTGCGCTAAGGAACTCCGCACCGGGGGCCAGGGCTCAGCTACAACTTTTTGCTAGGGTGTGGAGTCACTCGTGCGAGTGACCCGGGGGCCAGGGCTCAACAAATTAATCTTGATGGATGTCCATCAAGTTACTTCGATCAAGCTACTTGGTACAACCTTCTGATATTTATCATGAATAATATGACGAGGATTATTATATGTTTTAGTCCTAGTTCAAATGTGAATATTTTTATGCTTTTTTGTGTGAAACTTGATGGTATGCCTACACATCGCATAGAGAAAGAGGGTGCCGATGTGTATTTAGCCGCACAATCCAAGCATGACCTAACCGGGATTAACAGAAGAGTTAAAATGCACAGGGAATTACAAGATAGGGTTGAATGTGGGTCGGTAGGGATTGGATGATGGGATGGGATCAACCCAATCCCTGCGTGGAATAGTTCCAAGTATGTATTCAATCCTCATGAAACGAACGAGAGGCCCTAACTGTCGAATTTTAGTTGAATTAACTGTTGAGCTTGAGCATATCGCCTCATTCAACTAATCAAGTCGAAGTGGAGGGACTTGATCCCCTGCTCTGTTTTTTGTGTGGCCTCGATCGAATCTACTTTGCCCCTTGCCCGATCATCTGAAATGTCATTTTGGACGACATCTGTTTGTTGCCCACCCAAAAACGGATCGGCTTGTTCTTGCTTTTGTTTGGTACAAATTAAAGAGTCTATGTTACTACATCATCATCAGCGATTGTGGAAGTATGATATCAAAGCGCATCAGAAGAAACCGCTAACTCAAGGCAAACAACATTACACCGTCGAAGCGATCTATCTAGAGCAACAAGCAGCAACATGCTTGTAGCAAGAGATCATCCACACATGCATCGATCGGTGCCGCCCCGTCATCTCAGCCGGACGATCCCGGCGCAGCTTCATCCACGTCGCCATCTTCCTCCTCCTCCTCGTCGTCGGTGTAGCCGTCGTCGTAGCGGATGCCGGCGTCTTCCCGAAGTCCCAGGCGAGCAAGCATCTCGCTACACTCTTTGACCGTCCTTGCGCGTGACTCGGCCAGAATCGCCTGGAATTCTTCGTCGCTGATGATCTCGTCGCCGCTGTCGTCGTCGTCAGAATCAGATTCCTCTGGCTCGTCCTCCGCCTTCCTCTTCCCGCCCATCACGTACGCTCCGTGCGGCCGAGGAATTCCGTGGGGTTCTGGAGGCGGCTGCGTGGTCTTGTACTTCAAGGCGGAGGAAGAGGAAGATGGTGTCGCCCAGTCCGTCTCGGAGTCCAATCCATGCCTGCCCGGCCCAAAACAGGTACTAGGCCGAGCCCAAAGCGAAGCCACGGCCCACGGGCGCCTCACGTGACGGCACGTGTGGGCTGGCATCCGATGTGTGCCTGTCTGTCTGTCGCACGAAGGAACACGAAGCCCAGAGCTGAGCGACGGGGACAGCGAGAGATCGGGCGACCACCACCGAGTCGCCGGGGAGCGCTCGCCGGATTCCGCGGTGAGCCCCGCCGCCCGCCGCCCGCCGCCCGCCGCCCTCCCTCGGGCGCGACTCCACGCCCAAACTCCGCTCCTCTCTCTCCCTTCTGGAGTTCTGACCCGCCGCCGTGCCCTAACAGCTGACGCCGCGCCGCGCCGTAGCGTCGCCGCCACCGCCACCGCCGCAATCCGCCCCCCACGCCCCCCACGCCCACCCAAACACCCCCGCCTCTGACGCGCGTCGCAGTTGCTGCTATTCCTCGCCAGGGCATCGCGTTCCTGCCGTCCCAGTCAATGGCTCTGAGGTATGTATCATGTATGGGGCTGTTTAAATTAAATCCAGTGACTAGTTAGATTCCACCGACCTTTCGCAATTTCTGGGTGGGCACCCAGCACGCCATCTAGATCCAACCCTGAACTGTAAACAGTAGCGAATTTCAGTTGAATTAACTGCTGTATTGATCATATTGCCTCTGCTAGTCACTCAACTAATCAAGTCCAAGTCGAGGGACTTGATCCCCTGCTCTGTTTTGTGTGTGACCTCGAGTCTACTTTGCCCCTTGCCCTATTTAAGGCATTGTTTTAGTCCCATTCATGGCTCATTTTTATCGCAATTATCGGTTGCATTTATGATATATATATATTTTTTTTAAAAAAACTCAGACAAGACATCTTGTTAGAACTTAATTTTCAAAGAGGAATCATGTTTTGTGGGGGGGGGGGGGGGGGGGGGGGTAGTAGTACTATATGCAAACTGTTCTCCCTTGCACCTTTCCTTTCTCTGTTTCATGTTGGCTGACTCCCCTTTTTGTTTGTGCAAGCAATGCTGCTTGCTGCCACCATTAGCAGGTGAACCGGAGCAGAGTACCAATGCCCATATCTTGTGAGATGGATGATGGGCCCACTGTACTGCAGTTATATAAGTGGGAAAAGCCACAGCCCTTTCTCGAGCTATCGAAATTCCGGGAAGCTTCCATATCTCCTACAAGGCGCCTGTTTGGACTGCTCTCGGACCATGGTGAATCGTTGTTGCTTTCCTATATGCTCTATTATTCCTTGGTTCACCACCATCACCATCATCTTCGTCTTCTTATTTTTCAACTGATTATGTTTTTATTATTTTGCAACCCAGGCGATCTTGTCTTGTCAACGGTCATTGCCAAACCATCACAGGTTGAATCACCTAGGACTCTCTCGGATAGTGGCCTGCCAGTCTTTAAGTGCTTTTCTTCTATTCCCGGAGTGAAGTCTTTAGCATGGGGACACTGCTGTGATGCTTCTAGCAAACCTGAGGTTCCGGCTTTTAGTGAGTTTCTTGTTTTATCTGGTGATGATGCACTCACAGTTCATGCGTTTTGTCATTCATACAAAAGCACAGTAACAGTTAATGGTGATACTGAAGAGTTGCATGGGGACTGGAAAGAATGGTTTCCTACTGAGGGCTCACTGTCGGAGGATGGCGAGCCAGGTCGAAAGAACTGCTTTCGTTCTTTTCTGACTACAATCAGTGGGTCTGTTTGTAATGGAAAATACCAAGCCAGATTTCCCCTAAAATCTTCACTACCTCATTCAGCAGAGGTGGTATCATTTAGCATATATGACATTACTAAGTCCTTTTTGAAGTTCTGGTCTAGCAATAATACTATGGAAGCTAGGATGGAGACCGATCTTCTTAGTCATGTACCTGTAACTGAAGCATCATGCAGCTGTCAGTGGGAATGTTCAAAAGTTCTGCCAAGTCCTTCTGGTCATTTGATTGGTTTAGTCTTGACTCCTAAGGAATCAGTAAGTTGTGAGGTCCATGAACGCAACACAAACGATATTTTGGTGGCTATACTTGAGCTAAACCATTGGGGTATACAGTGGAACTTTGTGGTGGACCTTCAGAATGTATATAATGATGTAGGGCCCAATCCACCGTGGGTCGATTTCCAACTGTCAGATATATTTCTTGCCTCCCTTAACGCAGTGGGTATTGTTGCCATTTGGAATGTGAAAACTGGTCACCCTATCACCTCTTTTAGTGTTCTTCAACGGTGCAGAATAGATCTGGAGATGCCATTGGGGAGCACCATACCCGCTGTAACAAATTTAGATGGAGAAAGCACATGTGGTGGGAATGGCGTTGGCAGAATGTTTAAGAGGTTAGTCTTGGCACCATATTCTCTACTTGTTGCTGCCATAGATGAGGTTGGGGTAGTCTATGTGTTCTATGCTGATGACATCTTAAATTTCAAAGCCAATGCACATGAAAACTTTGGCCAGCCTTCTATGAATCAGTATGGTGACAATTATGCTGCCTGGGAAACTGCTGGCCGTGGGATTGGGACAACATTTTGCAGTCACCAGTCCAGTCAACAAGGGTCAGAAACATTGGTTTCTGATTTTTCAGAAAGAGACAATGCTGGTGTTGTCCGAGCTAGGAAAAGAAGAAAATACTGGAAAGGTAATGAAAATCAACTGGATAGCTGGCCAAGTGGTTTCAGTACTACGCCACAAATAAAAGATGTGGTAACTTATCCTTACACAATGGCAGTTTGTAGTCCCATGCGAAGAGTGGTCCTTCCTCCACACAGATTGCAGGATGATATATTAAGCCTCTCGCCATTTGGACTATCGAGGATCTTTAAAGGTTGCAATGCTGATGGAAACAAACACATAACAATTGTTCACACGAAGTTGCTTATGGCTTCACGTTTACTCGACGAGAGAGATATTAATGATGGTTTTCTGGACAGAAGGCTCTTGTTTCAGAAGGATTTCTCTGTTGCTGGAGAATCTGCTGTTTGCTCGTTTCAAGGATATGTATATTTGATTTCGCAAGATGGCCTTTCTGTTGTCCTTCCATCAGTGTCTACTTCATCCTTTTCATCTTGTATCGATGACATCCAATTTTGGCAACCTGGGTTTTCTGGTGGTAGTGCATGCAATGCTCTGAATTTGACATCAGTAAATAGACCTGAAACAAGGTGGAAGACTTGGCAAATAGAGGTTTTGGATAGAGCATTGTTGTATGAAGGACCTTCATTAGCAGACAGGCTTTGCTGGGAGAATGGTGTGTTGCCATTCAGTTGTCTCTGTCTTTTATTTCATCTTGTCTGCTATTCTTATATTCTTACTATGTTCTCCTAGCCTAGTTTCAGTATGTCAGTTGCGGAGTTGCCTGTCCTATGCTGTGTCCTGTCTTTTATTTATTTATTTATTTATTTATTATCTTTCTAGGTTTCTTTTATGGGCATGATGTAATCATTTTATTGACTGTTGAAACTTGAAATAATAGCTCAAATTTGCTTCTACTTTTAAGCTTAAAATCAAATGTTTGTGCGGGAAACACATTATGTGCCAGGTTGCAAATCAGTTTGGATCCATTAAATTGCTAAATTCCTTGAAGGCGTTATTCCCACACATTATAATTTTTTGCATCTGGTGATCTGGTTGATGTTAAAAATACCATTCTTGGTAACTGGCCAATCAGCATTTACTGAAATCGTGCACTGTGCTGGTGCTGGTGACAGTAATGAAAGCTTCATTGGCATGACTGCTACCTGAACATGATGCATCTATTAATTTAAAAAACGATGACAAGCAAGAATCTTCTTAACCTCTTTCAGTATAGATGTATTTTCCAAATGAGACATGTATGAGTCCAATTTCTAACAATACTACCTCCTGATGCTTATGACTTGGATATTCTGTGAAACGGTTATATCGTTCAGAAAACGCATCACACCCTCTAATGTTATTTATTGCATTGGCAGGATGGGACCTGAAAATATCTAGGCTACGTTGGGTACAATTGTCATTGCATTACACAAATATCAGTGATCTGGAGCAGTAAGATCCTCTATTTTCTTTAGTTTCAGAATTATTTTTTATTTTTTATTTTAACTTTGGCTTAAATTATATATCTCTTAGTTCTGCATTCTCATTTTCATAGATTTATGTTAGAACTTATGGAATGTAATTCACGATGATATGGCTTGATAATTTCGATGGAACAGTACTATTGCTTGGACTCCAAATACTGTATTCAAATTAACATTTTAATATAGAGTGAATGTGTGGAAACTACCTCCGTAGTTAAATGCATCTGTACAAGAACAATTTTTTTTCTATATTTACTTACCTTTATGATTTATTTGGAGGTCGACAACATATTTGGTCTTTTAGGGATGAACTTGAATTAATCGATGAAAGGATTTCTTAGGTTTATTCCAAAGTTAGAAGCTAAAAATAGATGATTGCATTTTATCTTGGATCTTCTTTTGGTAACTCTGATGTCCCAATGCAGTTATATGTGTATATTTCTGGCTTTGTGCTGTATGTGTGTTTTTGTTGTGTAGAAGAATTTTTCCAAGTTCTAATTGATGTTTATATGATTATTCTGTATGCATGAATGTTTTACATGAATCATTGCTAGATCATTATATATGCTCGCGGAGGTCAATCTTGCAGAAGAAGGTGTTCTGCAACTGCTATTGGCATCTGTATATCGGCTATTATGTACAAGAGGAAGTGATTATGAGGCTGAAGTGTCATCCAAGTATATTTCTTTTCTGATGGCATATTTATATAATTAGGATTCTTCTGTAAAAAGATCCATTTTAAGAAATATCCCGCTCTCTGTCTAATATCTGTTTAAGCTATATGTGCCAAACACTCACTCAGGTAGTACCTCAGTGTGTAGCCTGAAACTTCACTTGCATCAGTTTTAATTGATTGAGCTCATTTTACATCCTATGAACATAATGTTTCATTTCAACTGTTCATTATCTTCACCTGCTTCCGCAAGGGAAGGAAATTGCATGAGTTACATACTAGCTAAACTTCTTGAGCAGAGTATTACATATTGAAAGTTTTCAGATATTCATCATTTTGCTAAATGATTAATCACACTGAAGAACATACTTGTGATATGCATTGTTAAATTCCGCCATATGGTCAAGAATAATTTATGTACAGAAAAGGTGGAAATTCGAATGGTACGCACTTGAACTTATGTTTAATGATGTGGGCAATAACAAAAACATGTTTCAATACTTTCTGTCATCCTGCAAAGATTATATAGGGAAAATCATTTGATGATCTAGTACAAATGGACAGAAACTTGTGCTGTGTGGTGCAACTCAACTATAATGTTGCGTTGACATGTCTTCAAACTGCTGTGGAATATGTTAGAGTATGCCACAAGGAAGTGTGGCTTGTATTCCTTGTAGTTTGTACTAGTTGGACTTATTTAGTTGACGAAGCTTGCAATATGAGATATGCTTGTAGCTTTTAGCTTCATGTAATTTGTAAGCTTACAGTGTGAAAACAGGTTATTGGTTTTAGCTGTCCGCTTTGCGACAAGAACAATCAAGAGTTATGGGCTAAATAAGCAAAAAGAAGGTAACACCTCTTCTCTCTCTGTCTCTCTCACAGCGTACATTTTGTTCTTTGTGAGGTTTATTCTATTTTTTTTTTCTCTGACAAGCCAGACAATTCAGTAAAGCTTCATGAAATGGCTTTCCTTTTGGGGGTAATTAGAAGTATCCAGGGCCGAGTCATTGCAAAGAACCAGAATTCTATCCGGATGGTAACAATGATAGCTTCTTTTTTTAGAATTATTTATCTTCTAATGTTTTCTTACACACTCTATCGAAATATACTAATCAAACAATTCTTCTTACTTGTTGTGTTATGCTTTATAGCAGGGAGATGATAGAAACTCGCTGAAAATAGACAAAGAAGTGCTGCAAAATGATTCTTCTCTCCCAATTGTTGTAGTGGATGGTGTTTCATCAGGACTACCAGGTGGTTTAGATGCTGATGACAGACAAGGATCAGCATCTACTGTGTTTGAGTTTGTTCCTGGTAGCAGTAGGCAGTTAGCGTTAACACCAGTTGAAACCTCTCTTACTACTCAGTTTCACGAAAATAACACTGATCAAGGAACCACACAAGTTGTAAGACCAGTTACTCAAGGAAATGTCAAGGATATGATGAACCGTTGGGAAACAAATAAATTTGACTTGAAAGCAGTAGTCAGGGAAGCACTACAGTCTGGTCGCCTACCTTTGGCAGTTCTTCAGCTGCAACTATTGCGCCAGAGGGAACCATGTTCCAGTTATGATTCTGAAGATGCTTTCTCCGAAGTCCGTGAGATAGGAAGATCCATTGTTTACGATTTGTTAGTGAAGGTAATTTTTTGCCCTCAGCTTACAAATGTATCTATCCATCATTCCCTGTTGTCTGACACATAATTTATAGGGTGAAAGTGGATTGGCTGTAGCAACACTAGAAAGACTAGGAGATGACATAGAGTCGGACCTTAGACAGCTTATGCAAGGTACTGTCAGAAGGTCACTTAGGCTACAAATTGCCGATGAGATGAAACAGCGTGGGTACATGAGGTCAAATGAGTGGACAATGTTGGAGACCTTAGCACTGATTGAGGTTTGCTACTGCACACTGCTATAGCTAAATGATAAAATTATGTCCATACAATAAATTTTGTTTTTGGCATACGTTTTCAACACATACAGAAAAAGGTAAATGCTTGAACTGTGTTTGTTTTTGTACTGATCAACCTCTTTTGCTCTGTGGAAAAGCGGTTTTACCCAAGCAGCAGCTTCTGGGACACGTATCTTGGCAGGGAGAATGTCATTCATGATGCTGCAAATATTGTTACACTTCCAGGGGAAGATAAACCAGTGCTAACTCTCAACATCTATAACCATCCTGCTATTGAATGCGGCGATGTTGATGGAGCTGTGCTTGGTTCTTGGGTGAATGCTAGCGATTACACTGATTTAAAGGAGTTCTCTCAAAGCAACCTTTCCGATGGTTATTGGGCCTGTGCTGCTGTGTGGTCTGATGCTTGGGATCAAAGAACTGTGGACCGTGTAAGTCATGTTTTGCCCTTTCACTTGTTAACTAGACGATTACACCTTATTTCTGATAGTAGCCATGTGCTGTAGCTCATCTATAGAAGTGTGGGAATTTTCTTGTTCCTTCACCATTGCTTTTTTCCTTTATTGAAAATGTGTGTGGTGTGCGATTTATTTTTTGTCACAATGTTTTTTCGGGGAAGTTGAATATATTTTAGCACACCAAACTCTAAATTAGGGCCTGTGTTACTTATTTTCTTAACTAAAGACTTAAGATTCTTATTATATGTTTTTTAGATAATACTGGACCAGCCTTCGGATATGTCTGCTCAATCCAATCTCCCATGGGAATCTCAGTTTGAATATTTTGTTGCTCATAGTGATGTGGGGGGAGTCTGCAAACTCCTGGACATGATTCCTGACAGTGTACTACTGGAAGGGATTCTTAGAGTTAATGTGGACAATTCACGAGTTGGTTACAGCACTTTGTCTGATGTGACGGTCCCTGATTATAAAATGTATATATGTGACTCAGAGGAGCTAGAACCTGTTTGCATGGAGGTACCACATGTCAAAGTATTCAGATCCTTGTCTAATAATGAATCAACATCATGGATGAGAATGCTAATGCAGAAAGAACTGGCAAAGAAACACATCTTTATGAAAGAGTACTGGCAAAGTACTACTGAGATTATACCTGTACTTGCTCGTGCGGGCATACTTATTAATACAGAAATTGGTTCCAAGAAAGAATCTTCTATGCCATTTTATGCTTCGGAGATGCCAGATGATGATGAACGTCACCGGGCTTGTGAAAGAGCATTGCATAAACTAGTCATGCGTTTCTGTGTGCAATATGACTCTCCGTACCTACTTGATATCTATCTGGACAACTGCAATTTTGTTCTCGGAGAAGACTCTGTCCCTCTGCTCAAAGAAGCCGCAGTAAGTCATGCTGTATTTTTAGTTTATGATACTTCTGTTTCTTTGTGTTCAGCTCTGATTCAAACCTACCTAACTTGCCAGTTTTGTGACCCCCAGCAGTGGGGATCAGGCTGGTTGTTGCAGATAAACTTGTTTATTTTGTTAGGATGTGTACTTGATAATTTGGCTGTCACATGGGTAGTGTTTATGCGGAGTCGAGTTTTTATGATAAGTAATGGCTGAGTTTGCTCCTTCTCAATTGTTCCATGAATTTTACATTTTAGTAACTAGTTTTACATTATTGTTTAGAAAATATCAGAAAGTTCAAAGTTCCGAACCTTCCATTTTCAGTGGGAATCTGCATGTGCATTCTTGTCACCTGTTCTTATCTGGTTCCCTGTTAAGTGACCAACTGCCCCTTTACATCCCCATTGAATGGTAACTGTGTGACACTTGCTACCCTGCATCTTGGCACCTCCATGCCGGGTATTTTAATAACCAGCTACTACAGTGTTATTCGAACCATTATTGGCCCATAGATCTGTCTTATTTGTTGACACCAGGAACATGCTATTATGACTACTTTATGGCCACTTGTCCAGTAGTGGTAGACAAAATCAGAAAATACTTCTAATGCTGCCTTATGTTACAGATGTAAGATTGCTGCTCAACCTGTTTCCCAGTTTAATAAGCATTAATCTGACTTGGTTGTTATGGCATGTAATTGCTCAGGGTGATTGCAAGTGGGCACAATGGCTACTCTTCTCCAGAGTCAAAGGTTATGAGTATGAAGCATCCTTCTCTAATGCCCGTTGGAATCTGTCACAGAAAATGGTTAATCATGGCAATCTAACTGCAATTGAGATAGATG
Organism: Lolium perenne; assembly: GCF_019359855.2. Classification (NCBI taxonomy): domain Eukaryota; kingdom Viridiplantae; phylum Streptophyta; class Magnoliopsida; order Poales; family Poaceae; genus Lolium; species Lolium perenne. The sequence continues at coordinate 67,261,893 of NC_067246.2, forward strand.
AGATATTGTATACTGTTGATGATATGGCTGAACGGATCGGGGAAATGTCTGCACTAGCTACCTTAATGTATGCTTCACTACCAATTCAGAAGTCCATATGTACTGGAAGTGTGAACAGAAATCGTGGGCTGTCTTCTCAGTGCACATTAGAGAACCTAGGTCCTTGTCTCCAGCAATTTCCGACACTATGGAAGACACTTCGTTCTACTTGTTTTGGGGAAGATGGGTATGGCTGTCAAAATTATTCTCCAACTAATGGTAATCAAGATACAACTTCATTACTTTGTTGATTTTGAAGCCAAACACTACTCTTTCCCTTTTTAAGAAAAAAAAGAATGTAAAGAAAAATCCTTTTCCTTTTCAGTTCCTGGGAAATCCTCAATTTCAGAGTACCTATGCTGGCGCTATAACATTTTTTCCTGTGCTGGAGGAGACACTTCATTGCTGCAAATGCTTCCGTGTTGGTTCCCGAAGTCTATTAGAAGGTTAATTCAACTATATGAACAGGTTTTTTTCTGTCTTTTGGATAGCATCTTGCAGCTAGTTTTTTTTTTTTTGAATTTCAGTATCGGTTTGCATTTTGCTCTGAATCAGTATGTTTTGTAGTTCTACGCTCTGCCCCACATGTTATTACTTTCGTTTATGTTCCTGTTACATAAATATAGACGGGGATTTTTCCTAAAATTCCTTCTGGAAAAAATCAGAAAATTACATTTTTGTTGTCAATATCTTTGTTGTTTCTCTGTGGAGGGTATTTGTAACTTTAGTTTAATTTAGTGTCTAATTTTGGTTACCATGAAGGGAAGCAGTATATGGGGGACATCTTTTGGGCTTGTGCTTATGCATAAGCCAGCTTGTAGAAAACGGTGGGGGGAAACTGTGGTGGGAAGAAGCTCCTAGAAACTAGTTCCTCCCATGGGCTTCTAGAACCTTAGCTTATTTGATGTAAAATCTCTCTAATGCCCCTTAATTTAGAAATGTGCTCTAGACAAGTGCTGATTATCAAAAATTTACAGTGACGTACATGTGTTATTTCATACTTAAATTACTATAGCAGAATTACGGTCATATTCAGATAACAATTGCAATCAAATTGAGCAGCAAAACATTCAAAATCAATTGACCAAAAAAATCTCGAGGTGCTACATCGTTGGGGAGGACGAACTCGATGAAGCAGGTTCGGGGCGAGGTTGCGCGCTGGCTAGGGAGGTCGCCGCCTCGGGAGGATGACACCGTCGGTCAGCCGTTGGGGGCTGAGTGGCCAGCTCGTCCTCGACGCGGACATGTGGATCTAGTCGCCGGCGCGGGTCGCTGCTGCTGCTGATGGGATGGGGCCGCGCGGAAATAGAAGGGGAGGAGGTGGGAAAGGAGGCTGGTTGTGTCCTGTCGGAGCAGCAGAGCCGGCGGCGGGTCCGGCGGTGCAGCGGCGGCGCTCGCGGAACCCTAGCTCGCTCGGGCCTCGCTCTCGCTCGAAGCGGTACCGCTCTGGAGCGATACGGTCGCTGTATGATAGTTATTTTTTTCTTTTTTTCTTTCATCTCCAAACAGTACCCCTCCAGAATGGCATTGTGATGTAAATTCGAGCAACAACAGGGGCAACCCTGTGTACCGTTTCGCGTCCGCGGGGAGAAGCTCGGGAAGCTCTCCAGAAACAGGTCGTGACCAGTTTCTCCCTATAGACAGGAAGTGGGCTTCTCGGTGGAAATAAGCTAGATAGAAGCTGGAGAGTTCTTTTGGGCTTCAGCGGTGCACCACCTCGAAGCTGGGCTAGAAGCCCAAAAGAAGTCCCCCTAAGTATTTGAGATATATAAGGCTAACTTACAAGCTGTGAGAGTATTTGAGATGCCAAACTTCCCTAGGATAATTCTTCTTATTGACCACATCTTTGATCAGGGCCCTTTTGGAATGCAAATGCTATCAAGTGCACTATCATCAGAAGAGTTATTTACTCACAGCGTCACAGATTACATATACAATACCACTGGATATAGTGAAATCAATGCGTTGTCCTTAGAAGCATCCATTCAAAGAAGTGTTGAAGAAGAACTATATTCTTCCCTTGAGGTATGCTTATCTTGCAATGAATATACTCAATTGCTTATTGGAATAAAGTTCTTTGTTTTTGTATCTTGCATCACTTCTGCGTCATGTTATTTTTGAAATCCAAGCACTTCATATGTTATCTTGAATGAGTGCTAATACTCTAGTTGGACTCTGATCAAGACTATGCAAAATACTACTTCGTCATGACAAGGGCCAGAGCAAAGGTGCTTGATAAGCCTAAGCCCTAACAGGCTTGAACTGCAAATGGGTCGTTTTGAAGGATGCTTCTCCATATAGCATAAACCCATCTATAGTAAATAAGCACAAACTTGAATGCTTTTTCACTTACATATATTTCTTAAACTTAGGGAACTTAGGGTTATTGCTCACATTCTTGCTGTGTTCTGTTACAGTATTATAGCTTTTCATTTGAAAGTAGCAAGTTTAATTAATCCCCTCCCCCCTTCAGGAGAAAGACTTGAGGGTGGAACATCATTTGCACCGTGGTCGAGCACTAGCCGCTTTCAGGCATCTTCTTGGTAAAAGAGCTTCACAGTTAAAATCAGCAAATGCGGGCCAAGTGATCTCCACACAGTCTGATGTTCAAGCAGATGTACAACTGATCCTAGCTTCTTTAAGTCAAACTGAACGACCAGTTCTTCTATCGGTACGTTCATGTTCCTTACTTGCTTTTCTTTTTCTATTAACTAATTTGTACTGATCCGATATCCATCTAGGCTTTACACTGCCTGATTCAGATTTTTTTTATCTGAATACTATGATTAATAAAAATATTGGGAAGGTGGACTTCTAGTGAAATTCACATATGTCACTTATGAGGTGGCAATGTTTGATATGCCAAACTTTTGGTACCATCATAGTAGTATGCTTAATGCCTGGATGATAGAACGTATAACGAACATAACTTTGTAAACACGTTTCATATATTATTTATTATTTTGTTGATTTAGAAATAAGGTTCTCAGTTTCTACTTTAAGTTATAATGCTTTAGTTTCCTGGATGTGCTGTAATATCTTATCACTTCTCCAGGTGGCTCCACTAGCAATTACAAACTTTGAGGACTCAACACTAGTTGCTTCCTGCACATTCTTGTTGGAACTCTGTGGCATGTGTGCCAACATGCTTCGTCTAGATATTGCTGCTCTTCAGCGGATCTCTTCCTACTATAGCTTGGCTCAGCAAAATAAAAAATATGAGCTGTCTTCACAAAGTAGCCCTGGGTTACATGTTCTCTCCCATGGAGCTGATATTGCCCCTGCTCTTGCTCGAGCATTAGCTGATGATTATGTCCAGTCTGATCATCTTCATGTTTTGGAGCAGAAGCAAAACTCTGGGGCTCCCAAAAGGGAACAGCCATCACAGCCTCTTATTGCTATATTGGAGCACCTGGAACGAGCAAGTTTGCCACTATTAGATGAAGGTAGAACCTGTGGATTTTGGCTGTTCAGTGGCATTGGTGATGCATCTGTTTACCGGTCACAGCAAAATGAAGCCAGCCAACATTGGAATTTGGTCACAGAATTCTGTCAGACGCACCATCTCCCATTAAGTACAAAATATCTGGCTTTACTGGCTAATGATAATGATTGGGTACTGACACTTTTTTTCCTTATCTTGTACTTTTATATGTCCTTCCACTGATGTGATCATGCTATTGGCAGGTTGGTTTTCTAACAGAAGCCCAGAGGGCTGGTTTTCCAATCGAAGTTGTTATCGGAGTGGTACCTTTTCTTACTGTAGATAGGAGTTCTGTTAATAATTATAGTTGAGAAAACACTATACTGATTCTTCTCCCTGGTGTTGTTTTCAGGCTTCCAAAGAGATAAGAGACTCAAGATTGAGGACTCATATACTAACAGTTCTGAAACACACACAGTCAAATAGAAGGAAATCTTCTAGCAATACACTCTCAGGAAGTAAGGAGTCATCTTTCTTGTCTGTTGATGGTGACGACCCCATGGAAATTTTCTGCATACTAGCTGTTTGTGAAAAGCAAAAGAACCCTGGAGAGGCACTTCTGAATAAAGCGAAGCAAATGCAGTGGTGTTTACTGGCATTGATTGCTTCATGTTTTCCAGATGTGACTATTCTCTCATGCTTAAGTCGTTGGCTTGAGATTACAGCTGCAAGGTAATACATGAGTATTGTAGTGGTTTGTGATGTATATGACATGTTGCAGGATTCTATTGCTATTCTTGTGTAATTTTGTCGCGTTAAATATTTCTTGCTTGTCTTCAGGGAGTTGTCCTTGATCAAGGTGGACGGTATTTCATCTAAAATAGCTAAGAATGTTGGATCTGCTGTTGAGGCCACGAATAAATTGCCAAGCATGAGTAGGAATGTTGAATTTCGTTACAACAGAAAGAATCCAAAACGAAGACGGTTCTTGGAGGCCTCTGCAGATAGCTTCACAGCAGGTTTCTTGTTGGACATCACATGTGGGCCAAATGCTACTGCAATTTCCAATCCTTCCGATCTCAATGCCCAGCAAGAAAAAAGAAAGCCCACCTCCAAAGATACTAAAGTTCCAGTTGATATGGATGAGAGGCTTACATCTTTGTCAAGTATAATAGCGGTGCTCTGCGAACAACAGCTATTCCTACCATTACTTAGAGCATTTGAAATGTTTCTGCCCTCCTGCTCCCTTCTCCCCTTCATTCGTTCCCTTCAGGTTAGTAAAACTAGATCAGTTAGGGCATGCTTGGTTGACAGCCAAAAATTGGCACGCCAACATTTGGCAACTCCAAGATTTGCAAGGTACTCCCTCCGTTCTAAAATAATTGTCGCAATTTTATCTAGATACAGATGTATTTACAACTAAAATGCGTCTAGATAAATCTGCATCTAGACAAAGTACCGACATTTATTCTAGAACGTAGGTAGTATGTTGGTAGCCAATATTTTTCTTGCCTAGATATTGGCAAGCCAATTTTTGGCACCAAACCAAGCAGCCCCTTAGTTTACTCGTGGCATACCAACTAACTTGAGCATTTTGTTTTTGTTACCATTAAAAGGCATTTTGTCAAATGCGTCTGTCTGATGCTTCTGCACATTTGACATCATTTTCGGTGAGAATAAAAGATGAAGCCTCTCAGTCGAACTCATCCAAAGAATCATCATCTATAACAGGATTGGTAGTTCATACGGCTGTAAAAGCCGCAGATGCAGTACTCTCAACCTGCCCATCAATTTATGAGAAGAGGTGTTTGCTACAGCTCCTTGCAGCGGTTGATTTTGCAGATGGTGGCTCTTCATCAGCTTACTTTAGCCGAAGTTATTGGAAAATTAATCTGGCTGAACCTTCCTTATGCAAAGATGGTGATATCTACAAGTGGAGCGATTCCATGGATGATGCTTCTCTCATGGCAGCATTAGAAAAGGATGGCAGATGGGAGGAAGCTCGCACTTGGGCAAGACAACTTGAATCAGGTGACACAGCTCGGGAATCTACATTTGATCATGTGACAGAATCACAGGTATTTGGCTTGTATCCTTTATTTCCTATATGACTCATAATTTCTGCTTCAACTATGGCTTGCGATTTATTGCTGACATCCATCTGTCCAATGTTTCAGGCAGAAGCTATGGTTGCCGAATGGAAAGAGTTTCTCTGGGATATTCCACAAGAACGTGCAGCTTTGTGGGGCCACTGTCAGACACTTTTCATGAGATATTCTTTGCCTCCTTTACAGGTATTGAGAGTGCATTGAGACATTATATTGGTGATCACTAATCTGACCTATTCAAGTATATGTGCAGGCTGGGTTATTTTTTCTTAAGCATGCTGAAGAATTAGGAAAAGAGATACCAGCACAAGAGCTTCATGAAATACTCCTGTTATCTTTACAATGGCTTAGTGGAACTATTACCAAATCTTCTCCGTAAGCTCCCTTTATCTATATCGGTGTTACGTTCGGTCCCATCTTCTCCTTACAAATATATACCTTTTTTGCAGGGTATATCCTCTCCATCTTCTCAGGGAAATTGAGACTAGGGTTTGGCTCCTGGCTGTTGAGTCAGAGATTCACTTGAAGGCTGATGGTGAATGCACACCTTCTGCTGTTACTCAAAATCTAGCTATTGGAAATACTACCAGTATCATAGAACAGACTGCTGATGTTATCACAAAAATAGACAACAGTATGAGTTTGCCTAGCATGAGAGCTGCAGAAAGAAATGGCATGATGGATAATAACCTATCACGCCATCAACATTTGCAACTCTTTGAATACAACAGTGAAGCAACAACAACAAATAACACAAGAGCAAAGCGAAGAGGAAAAACAAATCTACCACTTAGACGAGGTGTCAATGACAATTCTGGAAGTAGCACAAGTGATTCTGGTGATAATTCTAAATTTTTTCACCATTCTAAGATTGACGAACAAGCAAGAAATTTACTATCTGAAGAGGAATTTGCAAAGATGGAAGCGTCTTTGTCTGGTTGGGAGCAACATGTCAGGCCTGCAGATATGGAGAAGGCTGTTCTCTCCTTATTAGAATTTGGACAAATAACTGCTGCTAAGCAGCTCCAACAGAAGCTATCTCCATCTTATGTCCCTGAAGAACTTGTTCTCGTTGATGTTGCACTAAGAGTTGCAGATAATGGCAGTAATGGAGACATCAGTTTATTATGCTTTGACACAGAAGCCCTTTCAATACTTCAATCACTCGAAATAGCAAGTAGAAGTAATATGATTGATCCATCTCAGGTCTGGTTATTTTGTTCTGTTCATTTTCTTTTCTATTGAATAATAGTGACCACCAAATGTCAACACTGATTATTTACATCAATTAAACATAAATTATAAATTTTGGAATTACGGTTTACATTTGCTCAGGTGTTCTGTCCGGTATACTAGTTCAAGGTTGGAGATTCAATTTAGTTTTGACATGTCTCATGGTATTCTAGAATAGAATGAATACTCCTGACATGAACATGTAAAGACTAGGGTGGAACTTCAATTTAATTTTGGCATGTTTATGGTAATCGACGTAGAATGATTACTCCTGACATGATATGAAAAATTTACATAGCATTTGTATTCTGGAAACACTGGCCTGACTATGAACATGCAAAATAACTCCATATGTTTTCTCTAGTTTATTTGGTTTCCACTGTTCAATTTGCCACAAAGAAATACATAAGGTTTAAAGGCTAAACTTTTTATCCAATTTCCCGACCATTTTTTCTTATAAATTTTGCACTAAGATTCTTGTTGCTGACAGTCTGCTGGGAACAAACAATCTTCATGTTGAGAATATACACAAAAGTCACAAAGTTGTATTGCAAACTGGCAGCCATGTTGTAAACTTTGTTCAGATTAAATAAACGGCATAGTTGCTTGGTACATCAAAGGACTTTCATTTCTTTTGAAACATATTGATCTAGTAAATGTTAGACGGTTATTTTCGAGATATGGTTTCATTTTATTGAAAAGATAAGGTTTAGTTTAATAGTTTTACAAGCCTCCTAGGAGGTGGGTTACAGCATGATAATGAGGATCCTAGTGAACATCCCAGGTTGTCAGCAGTGCCGTCCTGAGACCAAGGACGCCGGCTTGGGCCCATAACGCTGCTTCCTCCTTAATTCTGGCCATCAGGTCGCTGGCTGAGGGTTGTGCTCCTTCAAAGTGGTTATTACCAGATTCTGGTTATAACTAGTCCAATATCACACAAAACATTTTCTTTTTTAACTTTGAGCAAGTTGACCTGAATAATTCTTGTGAATAGGAAGTTCCTAATCTAGGCGTGAAATTCAAAACTATGCAGTTATTGTGAGATTAGGATCTGAGGGTAGTAGCTATTGCTTTTGTCAATGGTTGTGATGTTAGATTTACTATTATTGTATGATGAACTTTGTTGGTAAATGTTGACTAGTAAACAGTCCATAAAAAAAAGATGTTTGGCTAAAAAAAAACAGTCCATAAAAAAAAGATGTTTGGCTAAAAAAAAAGAACAGTCCATCAATCAGATTATTATTTCATGTCAGGCTATGGAGAAATTAGCCATGAAATGTGGTGAAGGCCGTGGGCGAGCTCTTATTAGGAGAATAATAGCAGTCGTGCAGACTGCAAAAATACTGGGACTGTCATTTTCTGAAGCATTTGAGAAACAGCCAATTGAACTTCTGCAGTTGCTTTCCCTGAAAGCTCAGGACTCTTTTAATGAAGCTAAATTTCTTGTGGAGACACACATCATGCCTGCATCTAGCATTGCAAGAATTCTTGCTGATTCATTTTTAAAGGTATATGTCTACTGCACCAGCATTTATTAGTGCACTTTGTAATTAGGAGGAAAACACCCATATATTATGTTACATGTCTTGACTGATACATCCAATAACTATAGGGGCTTTTGGCTGCACATCGTGGAGGCTATCTGGACTCCCAGAAGGAAGAAGGCCCAGCACCACTATTATGGAGATCAAGTGACTTCTTGAAGTGGGCAAAGCTATGCCCATCTGAACCAGAAATTGGCCATGCTTTAATGCGTTTGGTGATGACTGGGCATGAAGTACCACATGCTTGTGAGGTTGTGTTACCTTCTGGTTCTTTTATTCTGGTTTCAGTTTCTTAATATATTCAATGTTTGCAAGTACTCCTTTCCATACGCCGGACTGGCATTGCTGAAACTGGCCTAGAGAGGTGCTTAAGAACAATATAGGATCATCACCAAACCTGATGTAAGGTAGGGATTAGTGGAGTGGTATGAGAGCTACACTGGGTATGGCGAAGCTAGAGGTGCACACCGAAGTCCCATATGGCTCAACTGTCCCCCAACATAAATCTTGGGAGTTAGGATAGTCTTCAGTGGTGTTGCCAAACAAGACCAACTGTGGGAGGATGATGTGGCTATGGCGGGTGAATTTGGACGATGACAGTGAGTTGGAGGGGATGTGGTCTGGACGATGACAGTGAGTGGGGTGTTAGGTACTAACACCTGGCAGATTTGCTGGGAGGTTATTGAGGATGACAGTTCGGAAAATGCAGGCATCAGGGTGCAAGTGGGCCGGTTCGCGGGAGCCCTCTTATATGCCGCATGGGCCCGCGATGAGTAAGAGGGACGCCGCTGCAGCCTGCCAAAAGTAAAGCGCACTTCCGCATCTGCCCGCTTTTAGGCCCGCATAGAAGTATAGGCCATAGGATCCCAGGATCCCAGTATTTGCCTATGTTGTATATGCCACAGATTCAGATCCCGTTCTTGTGTCAGTAAGTACTGTAGTTCAGAAGCTGTACTGACAGCTAAACGCATACGCGCATGACGAGCACTGCTGCTGCTTGTGCCGCTCCCACCATGGCCGCCCCATTTTTTGTGCTGCCTCCACATCGGGCGATGACCATGCCAACGCCGCGGCACGGAACTCGTCCAGCCGACCGACTCCGACGCGCCGCCGGCGCCGGGGAAGGAGAGCTCTGCGCGCAAGATTTCTACAGCTTCCTCCGCGCCCTCCTCCTCTCCGTGTTCCTCCTCGCCGTCGACGTCGCTACGCACGCGCAGGTCTGACACCTCGTCGACCTAGGGGACGTCGAGGGGCTCTTCGCCGCCGCCTATGGTTTCCGGATGAGGCTCTGCTCTTTCTTATTATTTGGGATTTTTGTGTACCACGGTCGGCCCGCAAAGTCCCGCATAGTTTTTCCTTCTTCCTGCGGGCCTCCACCAACGACTTTACGTGGGGCGGGCTGTGCAGTGCCGCAGACGGCCCACGTCCACTTGCAGCCTGATGCAGGCAGCCATGCTGGTGAGTGATGCTGGTGCCTGCAACTCTGATGGGGGTGCGCGCTAGATGGTGGTGTTTGTGTTGATGTGGAGGAGATTAAGCTGGAAGATTGATATTGCCGTCTTATGGTGTTCCTCTATCCTGCTGTTTTTAAGTATTGTAAGTTAACCAATGATAAGAGATGACGAGGTTTAGGTGGTCAAGGCCTTGAACACCAGGTGTTAGAAAACTGCAATCGTTCGGTCCTGGTTTGTTTGTCGGTAGCCGGTGGTTTTCTAAGCCCTGGCTGCATGCATTTTGTCTTGATTGGGCTAATATAGTGAAACGAAGAACCAAATTCCTTATTCAGATGACCTTTTCAGTGTAAACCAGCAGCTTTAATTTTTTTTATGAGCGTGCACTCTATTCATTTCAGTAATTATAATATTATATAGTTAGAAATTGATTATTTGCGTACTGGAGCTATTTTGTTGAATAGTAATATGCAATACTCTCCAAAGCTGCATTAACATTTTTATCTTTGCTGTTGTATAGAAACTCAAAACTCAGACACAGACAAGATACATTTAGATCAAGTTCTTTCTGGTTTGAGATTTACTGATTTCTTGCTGTTCTTTACCATCTCAAAGGTGTTCATGTCAAATGTTGTTGCAGGTTGAACTCCTTATACTGTCACATCACTTCTACATGTCGTCGTCTTGTCTTGACGGTGTGGATGTTCTGGTCACATTCGCGGCTAATAGAGTGGATTCATACATTTTAGAGGGGGATTTTACTTGCTTAGCTCGTTTGATCACTGGAGTGAGCAATTTTCACTCCTTGAGCTTCATTCTTTCCATCCTTATAGAAAATGGGCAATTGGACTTGCTGCTTCAAAAGTATTCTTCCACTGACACAGCCACAGTGACACCCGCATCAGTTCGAGGGTTCAGGATAGCTGTTATTACATCACTCAAACATTTTAACCCTAATGACGACGAGGCTCTCTCTTTGGTATGTATCCCCCTCTCTCTCTTTCGCTTGCTCTCATTCAGTTCATAAGTTTGTTAACATTTTCCCCTGAGACAGGCAGTAGAAGTAGGTCCAAAAGCATGTTTAGCACGTTCTGTAAACTAATTTACTAACCAATAAACACTTCTGAGTATCTTGGTTACTTGCTTGTTTGTGTTGATCTTTTTTGTGAAGAATTGATTGAAAACTCAATGTATGGAAAAATTGAAGCAAGCGCTTCACGACCTACATAGCTTTACTGAAGCATAAAATCTGTCGATTCATGTCATGCTAGTTTCTCATTAGTTCGGAATGGAAATGTACTGAGCACTAGTAGCTTGTTCCTTACAAATTGGCTCCTATCATGACAAGATGGGACTTCCTGCTGTTTCCTTTCGTCCCTCATGTAATCTATGTGTCTGATGCAGGTATACACACACTTCGATATGAAACATGAGGCTGCTTCTCTTCTGGAGTCACGAGCAGAGCAGTACATGAAAAGCTGGTTACTTCGGCAAGATAAGGAACGGCGGAATGACGAGCTCCTTAAGGCTATGCATGACCTTGTACAAACGGCTGAGGTTCTTTCAACAATTGATGCTGGCCAACGGACACATCGTGCTTGTGCTCGTGCTTCCCTCCTATCTCTTCAGATTCGTATACCCGATCTTGTATGGATTGGTCTTACAGAAACCAATGCACGTCGGATTTTCGTGGATCAATCTAGGTTCCAGGAGGCCCTTATCGTTGCTGAAGCATACAGCATAAACCAGCCAATGGAATGGGCCCCTGTCTTTTGGAACCAGATGCCGAGACCTGACCTGATCGAGTTATTTGTGGCTGAGTTTGTACTTGTTTTGCCCCTTCAGCCACCAATGCTCGTCGAGCTTGCTAGATTTTACCGCGCAGGGGTTGCTGCCAGGGGTGAGCAGCCGCACTTCTCCGCCTGGCTTTCGCCTGTAGGCTTGCCTGCTGAGTGGGTGAATCTCGGCAGATCATTCAGGAGCCTGCTGCGTAGAACGAGGGATATGAGGCTGAGGCTGCAGTTGGCAACCCTTGCGACGGGGTTCAGCGATGTCGTTGACGTCTGCAATGGAGTTCTGGACAAGGTCCCTGAGAAAGCTGGCCCGCTAATTCTGAGGAAGGGCCACGGGGGTGCATACCTCCCTCTCATGTAAATCATCTTCATCCGATGCATCTACTTCCAGCCTGGTAGCGCTGTAAGGTGGATAAATTTGTATAGGACGAATGCACAGTCGTCCAGCAATCAGTTTTCTCTCATTTTTCTCTTAATTCTCTGAACGTGGGTGAGAGCCATGATGCCATTCGTGCTTTCGGTTTGTATATAAAGCATTTTGAGTGTACAGGTTGGACACAGCCGATGGAAGTCAGTTTTGCAGCTCATCCGCCCAATATGTATTTCCCTGGAATGGATGGCGATCTTCCATGGACCCATGATGTATTTGTAAAAAGGTGGCTGTTTTGGCATATCAAGCTTAGGCTCTACCCTAGAAATAAACAAAAAACAATTTTCACTATTGAAATAGTACAATTATATTTCGTTCTGCTGGGTTTTGATCTGTTGATAGTTTTGTGTATTGGAGTCGCTGTCCTGCAGTCATCAGATCATGGCATGCTTATGATGATAACAGACCATTCAACGGCTGGCGATTCTTGCTCCTTGAAGCGAGCAGCTGCATGTGCGAGGTCCTGGCGCAAGCTGTAGGAAATGATCCACTGTTTGATACCGACAAGAGTTTTGTCTGCCTCCAACCAACCCCTCCACGGAATCACGGGTAGCATCTCCTTCGGCTGCTTGCCCGTTAAGGAGTTGGATGGATGGTCGCCGGCGGCCGGAGCCTCACTGAGGCGATGTCTCCGGTCGTTCGGCCGCGCTGGTCAGGCCTGCCGCCGCCTCGTCACCTGGCACAGCCGCAGGTCGCCCGAGCTGTGGCCACCATTTGCTTCAACCACCGATGTAATGTTACTGAGCCCTCTTCATACACCATGTTTAGACTTCAGAGATGCAGAGCCAGTGGTAGCCTAGAGAAACATGCGCGTGGCGATGAATTACTCGTTGATCTCTTGGCTTAGAGTATCTCTAGTCAGCATCCACAAACCGTGTAAGCGTTGGATCGAGTGTTTGAGGATGCCGTCGCTTGTTGCTGTTTTTGAGGAATGTTTGTTCCGGCTATAAGATCACACTGGCGCGGGTGCCGACGCGCCCGTTCGGTGCCCTGTCCGAAGGGTGTCATTGGAACAAAGAAAATTTCCGTAAGGTCGAATTATCTTTTCTACTCCGTATTAAATTTTATGAAAAGTAACCCATGATGAAACATTGGGTGCTCACACCAACACAAACTTTATACAGTATAATTTTTTTTATCTTAGAAGTAGATTTGCCCAAAATTCTGTAGAACTCTTTTAAACCAAGGACACCCTATCATGCACCTTTTCATTCGAACAAGTACTTTTGTGCCCTAACAAAAAAAATGCCTTTTCCATTCCTGTAAAATTAATATGACATCCATTTTCACTCTTGTACTGTATATATTTGTACACTTCCAAAATCCACAAACCAAACGGACCTCGAAGTGAAACTTGCGTGTCTCTCTCCCTACCACGTGTGACGTGTCCCACCTGAGACGTACAGCTAGCACCCTATCAACTGACGTGGCCCCTTGTTCAGTTAGCAATCCCGATTCCAAACCCAAATCCCAAACCCATCATTCCCTCGCCCATCAAACAACTCTCGCCAACCGAACCCAACGACACCGGCACGGCTCACACCCCCTTGGAACCCGCAGATCGCCGCCCCCTGCCGCTCCGCCGCCGCCGCGGGTCCCCAATGGCCGCCGCCGGAGGCCACGACGCCGCCGCGGGCCCCGCGCTGAGCCGGAGCGCCAGCATCGACCGCATCCCGGCGGAGGCGCGCCGCATCCTGCACCGCCTCGCCGGCGAGCTCTGGGGCGCCGACGTCGACCCGGCCGCCCTCGCCGTGTCCCAGCTCAAGGGCGCCCTCACCAACGAGGTCTTCCGCGTCACCTGGCCCGGCGGCGAGGGCGACCCGCGCAAGGTGCTCGTGCGCATCTACGGCCAGGGCGTCGACGTCTTCTTCGACCGCGCCGACGAGGTGCGCACCTTCGAGTGCATGTCGCGGCACGGCCAGGGGCCCCGCCTCCTCGGCCGCTTCCCCCAGGGCCGCGTCGAGGAGTTCATCAATGCCAGGGTATCGTCACCATCTCCCGTTTCGCAATGTCCCTTGTCTTGTTGTTACTGACGCCATTTCTACTTTTGCTGTGGCTGCCTCGTTTGCTCAGACGCTGTCGGCGCCGGATCTGCGCGACCAGGAGATCTCCGCGCTGATTGCCAGGAAGCTGCGGGAGTTCCACGAGCTCGACATGCCTGGACCCAAGGACGTCTCGCTGTGGCAGAGGCTCAGGTAGCCTTGCTGAATAGTGATTCCTTCTTATATGCTATGGCAGCAAACGTGCTATGTCAACGGAGGCTAATTCCTCTGTTGTATCAATCAGGCGGTGGCTCGAGGAAGCTCGTGGCAGGTGCTCGGCTGAGGAGTGTAAGGAATTCCGGTTGGACTCGCTTGGCGGCGAGATCGCAGAGCTGGAGAAAGCACTGTCGGCGGTCGATCAGGGAGTAGTGTTTTGCCATAATGATCTGCAGTATGGGAACATTATGATATATGAAGAGACCAGACAAGTGACCCTAATTGTAAGTAGAGTTCTTTCTGATCTTGTTTATATAGATGGATACAAATGAGTATATGTGGATCGTTGCTGAAAGACAAACTAGTTAGCACCTTGTTGCACATACAGACAGTATTGGGGGGAAAATCTGAATCAGGGATGGTCGACTCGTAGTTACTGCTAGTGTAGCCTAGTGATTCTAGGGAGCAGGCACAATTCAGTAGTGTTTTGCCATAATGATCTGCAGTATGGGAACATTATGATATATGAAGAGACCAGACAAGTGACCCTAATTGTAAGTAGTTCTTTCCGATCTTCTTTATATAGATGGATACAGGTTCTGTTCTAAATATATGGATACAGATGAGTATATGTGGATCGTTACTGAAAGACAAATTAGTTATCACCTTGTTCCACAGACAGAAGGGTATTGGGGGAAAAAATCTGAATTATGGATGGTGACTCGTTGTTACTGCTAGTGCAGCATAGTGATTCTAGGAGCAGGCACAATCTGGTTGCCACTTTTATTTATTCTACCTGATTGCGACCTTGTTGATCTTTTTTATCCTCCAGGACTACGAGTACGCCAGTTTTAACCCTGTTGCGTTTGACATCGCTAATCACTTCTGTGAGTTCGCTGCTGATTATCATACTGCTACACCCCATGTGATGGACTTCACAAAGTATCCTGGTTAGTTCTATTGACAGCCAAATGTACAGAGTTTGAACAATGCTACGTGTCTTGTGCTTTCTCATTGTTGATTTCCCTGCTTAATTTCAGACATGGATGAACAGCGGAGATTTATTCAGACTTACCTTGGTTCTTCAGGTAACTGGAAAGTTCTTTAATTACAACACGTTCTGCTACATTGAAAATGTTAATACTCTTTTGTAAGCTGGTATCCCCAGCATGCCCGATGTCTGTACTCGTGGCCGTGTGTGGCTTTATTAATTTAAAGCCAGGCTCTGTCCAAAAAAACATTGAAATGTTAATACTTCAGAATGCACTCTTGTTTGTCGCTCAAGTACGTTGCTCAAGTGTGCTGTTACTAAATGCTTCCTCTGTCTGTCAGGTGAAAACCCATCTGATACAGAAGTCGAAACATTACTTGACTCAGTTGCAAAATACACTCTTGCAAGCCAACTCTTTTGGGGCCTCTGGGGAATTGTCTCGGTAAGCTCCATGAAACAGCTATAGACACTTACCTAATTAGGCGTAATCTATCAAACCTGACTGGTTTCACTTCCTCCTCTATGTCTGTAGGGGCACGTGAACAAAAACATCGACTTCGAGTACAAGGAGTACGCGAGGCAACGGTTCAACCAGTACTGGCACACAAAGCCTAGAATATTACTGAAAGCCTGCAATCCGACGTGTTGATCTTGCTCAGAGGCTCTTTCTTTCTTCTAGTTTTATGGTCTCTTGAGTAAGCTCCGTCGAGTCCTCTGAATGTTGTTTCTTTGCTGCAAATCGTTCATGTCAATAGAGTGTGTTCTGTAATCAAGTTACAGTTTACACAAACTTTTTTTTAGAGGAAATAGCTGCGTTTATTTATTCAACTAGCCCGGCAAGATCCGTAGCCAAACAGTTCACAATGCAACTAGGTGGTACAATAAACCAAGTCGTAACTAATTCTGAAACCCAGCCTTCCTGTGATAATTTGTGAGCAGCTTCTTTCGCCGAGCGCCTCGCCCACTTCACCGTACGGTCTCCCAATGATCGAAGCATCTCCTTTGATCTCAACAAGCGGACCATGCACCGATCTATCCTTCAATTCAGCTTGCGATATAGGTGCCATCATGATCACGAATGACCACTCCTCCGTCGCCTTTCCCTGAAGATTTTGCCACGCCATCAACGTTCACCTTAAACCAATCTCTAGCTGGGGGAGCCCAGCATTCTTATCTCTAGCTGGGGGAGCCCAACATTCTTTTGGCTTTTCAGGTTTTGGAGCTGGCAGGCTGCGAACATTACGCCATTCTTCCAGTACTCCTAGCGTCCTGTTAGCAATGCTAGCTGGATCATCAGTTTTCCTAGACTCCCTGGCGTCATTTCGCGAAAGCCAAGTCTAATAGATAACTATCATAGTAGTCTCTATCTCCACATCCTTCAGTGATCCCAAAACGTCTAGAAACCATAACATCATGTCCCTCTGACAACGGACATCCTTCGGTGGTTCACCAACAACAGCTGTTTTGGACACAGTTCCAAACCTGTTGCGCATAAGGGCAGTGCCAGAAACGATGAAGAGCCCTCTCCTCATGTCCGCACGCCACGTAGACAACACCTGCTTTGATCCGCCGTCGTGCTAGCTCGGCTCCCTCAGCCAAACCATTTTTCAGTAGCCGCTAGACATGGATTTTAACCTTGCCTGGGACATTCGTACTCCACAACACCAGCTAGCCTCTCAGAGACATACACGACGAGGAAGATTCCGTCATGCCCGTCTTCACCTTCTTTAGTTTCATTGCCAAGTGATAGGCAGACCGTACGGAGAAAAATCCATTTTTTTTTTGTATAATTTCAAGCGTGGTAATCCTCCGTGCTGGCTCCTCCTGCTGATATGTGCTTGATGTCGTGAACATCTTGATCATAAAAAACTTCCTGGAGTTTCTCTTCATTCCAACCTGATCCATCAGCAGTAAGTAATTCGCCGACTCTCTGAACATTTGTATTAATTTTGCTTACGACCCAGTGCTCGTTGAGCGCTACCTCTCGGTATCCAATTGCTTTCCCACATCTTCACCTGAGAACCATCACTTATTCTCCAGATCAGGCCATTCCTAAGGAGATCCCTGCCATACAATATGGTTCTCCAAGTGAAGGAACCTCTGGCTGGGCAGTACCGTTCATGCAGCAAATCTGTGTTACTGAAATACCGAGCTCTAAGCACTCTAGCACACAATGAGGACGGCACAGTAAGGAGACGCCAGGCTTGTTTGGCTAGCAACACCAGGTTAAAGGCTTCGAAATCGCGAAACCCCATCCCCCTTTCCTTCCTTGAGTTGCACATATTCTCCTAGGAGATCCAATGGACCTTGTGTTGTCCATCAGCCGAGTCCCACCAGAAGTTGGAGGAAATTGAGTTCAGATTTTTTGCTTTGCCTCCTACTAAATCTTTTTTTTTTGCGGGGGAGCCTCCTATTAAATCTAAAGCAGCTCATCGGATAGGTACGTGTAGCCTGCAAAATGGATTTCATTGAAAATTTTCTTTGCCGTTTTTTTAGAAAGGCCTTGTCCTTTCTACCCTCCCACCTTCGCTACTGAGCTCTCCGTCACATATTTGAAGATGCCTTCTTTCGATCTACCCAACTCAGTTGGTAGACCTAAGTACATTTCATGAAGAGCCTCTGCCTCAATACCACAACTCCTTTTCAAATTATTCTTTAGAACCGATTCACATCCTTCACCAAAATAAATCAATAACTTTTGAAGGTTAACCTTCTGACCTGAGGCTGCTTCATACGACTAAAGTACCTCCTTTAGTGCATGCATGCTCTCCACCGAGGCTTCCAGAAAGACAATGATGTCGTCCACGGAAATAAGATGGCTAATATGATCCTCATCTGATCCAAATTTAACGCCCTTGATCATAATATCGTCACACACTTTCTTTAGCAGTGTGGAAAAACCTTCGACATGGAAAAAGAATAAGTAGGGGGACAAGGGATCCCCTTGGTGGAGCTTTTGTGAGGGAATAAAAGCATCTGATAATCCCCCGTTCAGTTTTACATAAAACCTCATAGTAGACATGCATATCAAAACCATATTAATCCAATATTGATTAACCCCCATCCTTTACATCATCGGGAAGATCCACTCGACTCTATCATACGCTTTCATCATGTCCAACTTCACCACACAAAGAAGATTTTTCCTTCTCCTTATCCCGATTGAGTGAACACATTCATGTGCAATAAGGACATTGTCAGTTATAAGGTGCACCAGCACAATCACAGTTTGCTCCTCGGAACATACTATTGTTGAAAAAATACAATTTTCTTTACCACTAGAATTAAGAGTAATACACTATGATTTGCTAGCACTAGCACATCGCAAAGATAACCACAATTTGCACATCAGCCACTACATAAACATAACACATCAAACATTTGTAGATCATCCTTTCCTACTAATCGAAAAGGAAAAACTACTACTTGCCCATGGAAATTAGGGTTAGTATAATGTAAGACACGATAGAACGAAAATTATAATTTATACCAAACTTTTATACTTTTAGAAATGATAATTTTGTATACAATAATATTTGGCGAGTATAATTTTATATGCATTTGGCATAGTTAATCACATAGCGTGGTGCTAAATGTTAAACGTAATGTTCTTTATCATAGTTGTAATGTTCATCTACAAATATATTTTTTGTGGTAAACATAAAATGTATTTTTTTTAAAAAATTATTTCTTGAATTATTTCTAATATTTTTCATAAACTCTACAGTTTAAATGTTCTGTGCAAAGATCTCTAAAGTGTACAAACCTAACAAATATTTTAGTAGTGGTTTCTAGTACATGTCTTACGATCTTGATTGAAACTTATTGAGTATAACTTGAACCAGCCGTATGATTCTTTACTTGTTTTTTCATGGTCAAATATGACCGCGAGTCACAGTGAGTTCAATGACAGATTTCGCTGTGTGCATGATATGTACTTGACGTGTGCATGCTATGTACCTTGTACTTTATTAAATTAGCATCATTATACACTATATAAAGTTCAATCAGTTCAACGCACTCAAGATTGATTTGAGTACTGTTTATGTGGTAATTTCTGTGGTTTTCCTCCATACATTGATCGCCACGTGCAGTACTTCCCGTTCTACCCAACTACTGGTTATTTTCTTCTGGTTTTTTTCCAGATGAATCGGTGACCGGTTACCGGAAAGTGCAGATTTAATGCGTGTGTTGTTGAGGTTTCCCCGGTCTCCACGTGATTGAGCGTAAATATTGCGGTGGCTGTTTTAGACGGTGTGCGCCACGTTATTTCTGTTTACCCTAACGTGTCGCCTCTATATTCTCATGCAGGATTGACGCGTCGCCGCCCCATGTTTCCTCCTCACTTATCATTCTTTCCTTTCTGGCGATCCCTTATTTTCTCTGTTCGTTGGCGTTTGGCGTCATGGAGAACTCCGAGGTTCACAGCTTTCGTTTGCCGGTCTGTGGTGGCGCTGGCGAGTTTTGCCATTCCCTTCGTCGTCTGCTGCCTTATTTTTCTTTGTTCCTTCGCTTTATCTAATGTGGTTTGTTTCTTCTTGCAGGTGCTCTATGAGTGCGCGGGGCTCTGCTGGCCGACGAGCGGCCGGCCTCCTTCCTTTTCTGATTCTCTGTTGCTGCATCGGCGGCATGGTCCGGATGTCATGCTTTCACGGCCTTCTCGACCTGGTGCCTTCTCTGACGGTTCAGGGTTTACGGCGGCCGGGTAGGCCTCCGGGTCATGGTCGTTCTGAGCCAGTGCGTGCCGGATCGGTTCTTTTGGCTGGTTCTGATGTTCTGCCTGTGGACGTATGGGCTGCGTCTGTGCCTATTTCGTCCGGTGCCGTTACTGCTCCGCTGTGGGCAGGAGGAAGCTGACGGTTGAGGCATGCACGCACGCGGTGCAGAACGAGTGGCTCTCGCTATGCGTGGTGCTGCAGGCGCTCTTTTTCGAGCAGCTGCAGCTCTGGCGCGCCATCACCGGCACGTTCCTGGCGTCCACGGGCGGGCTTCCGCAGCAGCAGCCGCGCGCGGCTCTGCGACACACGGCCAGACCCAGCGATACATCGCGGACGACGGCGATGCAGGAGAGCCAAGTGTTGCGGGTGGACATGGACGGCATGCGGAGCCGGGTGCTGGGCCTCGAAAGGGAGTGCTCCAGCATGCGGGGGGCCATCATGATGGTTGACAGCCGCCGACGACGTTGCGGACGCCGGGTCGCCCGGCAGGGCGGACGCCGCCTCGAATAGCTGTAGGTCGCGGTACCTATGGGTGCAAGTTCAGCAGTTTGAGTTCGACTCGCAGGCGCGCGACGCGATTGGGTCCACGGCGTCCAGGATGGGGATGAGCCCGTGAACGAACGCATACAGTTCCGTTAGGCCATTCCGTTCGTAGGCGACATGTATGATGACCAGAAATCACTCGAGACTAAAATGGTTGAGAGGATCCAGGTTAGTTGTCACGACTCACTTCTTAAAGCTCTGCGCAAGAAATCGGTATACTGTTCATAATTCTAGGCTAAACATTCTCGCCCAAATGCAGGCCCAAGGGCTCTAACATCATGCAAGCCTCAACATTAAAGGCTCTGTCGCCGTAGAGATTCAGTCGGAAAGTTGTCATGCACATTTCCTGAATCAGGAAATGCAGAGACCAAGAAACAAGACAGGATGTGTGGCTAGGCTTCGTTGATGTGGACCATGGAGTATAATTTATTGACTTCTGTTTTGCTGCCTTGCACACACTTTAGATCAGTCGAAACAGATGTGTGCCTTTACTTATATCTATCTATATATTAGCATATTACACTGCTTTACATTATACTCGCTGTGCAGCTTCTCAGTTTAAGTCGCACTTTTAGCAACAAGCAACTCCCATACATACTTCATCTGGGTTCTTTTTGTATCTGAACACTGCCTTGCATGGAAAAAAAACCGGATGAATCAAAATAGATGATGCATCTTTAATTATACTTACTTATCATTATGGTGCGCTGTCTTACATTATACCCACTTTCAGTAATTTCACACATTAGTGATCTGCATTTGAGATTCTTTTTGTGTCAGAAAAATATTTCTCATGTGAGTGTCCTCAAACTCATGCTTCCTACACTGTATAGTTAATTTTATGCCATGGAGATACATCAAGAATATTTCTCATTTCTACCGATTCATGCATATACCTGACCTCTTGAAGTATACTCTGCGCAAATCTCTTAAATGACGTCTGCATCCACTCCATATTGAACAAAATGGACAAGGTAGCCAAATGTTCCTCCTGCCATGATTATTCTTTCTTCAGTTTTCTGCAGTTAGTATTTGAATTTTGTTCTTACCATAGGGAACCATAATTTGTTTGAAACGAGTGGGAATCATAATGGAACGGTGTGCTCGGTATTCAATCCCCGAAGCCCTCCACTCAAATTAAAACGGCGCCATTCTTAGACTGGACGCGTGGTGTCGGTTTAGAAGGGTCTATCGTGATCCAGATCGACAGCAAGCAACAAAGCACAACTAATTTGGGGTACCAGCAAGAGAGTTGCTCAGAATCGTCAGTCTCCACTCCCCACAATACCTACATCTACTATCTAATTTGGCTAGAACATTCATAGGCGTCATTTGGGTGTAAATGTGAATCGCCTTGCTGCAAAATAGTTCGGTAACAAATGTGTCTCCGTCATGTAAGTTATTGTATATACATATGCTACTACCTCAATATATCATCTGCCTAAGTAAATTCAAACTCCACGAAAAAACAAAATACCGCAACATAATGCCTCTAACACACAACTCTATCATTACTATTATGATTGCACCACGGGCGCGGCGTGCCGCCGCGCCTATGCCTCCTAGTTTAACTAAGCACTAGTGACCATAAAAATATTTGGCTCTACTATGTTTGCATACAAACAATTTATTTGGCATGCTCGCCTGCAATGCATTTCTTATCATCTAGCGTATACAAATGCTCTGTACTCATGTAAAAAGTGGTGGTCGCAATTAAACATGGAATTTAGTTAGCATATATTTTGGTGTGACATAACTAAGCTTGACATGGTCATCCTATCTATCTATATCTCTTATAAAGCAAAATCCCACTATGGATTCATTTAAGTTGTCTATCTCCACATGCAGCCTGTCCACATCATCTATTTATAGCCGCTTGATTCTGATCATCCTATTGATTCCCGATCGTCCGATCACATGCCTACTCAAAGTGTATGTGTCAATTTCTGCCACCACAACCTGATGACTGATCTGCTTCCAACACGCTATGCAGAATTGTTTTGCTTATGCGTCAGTCTACCTCCCTCAATGTCAGTTGATGCTACTAAATGGTAACCGAGTGCATGGTTGATCTTCTCTCAGCTGGCAATCAATTTATCATACTAGCATCACCGCATGATAACATGGAGTTTTACTGGTGACGTTGTGCCTCCCACGTCCCTTCACTTCCCATCCCATGAACCTTAATATTTGAGGCTTTTTACGGTAGGGATTAACAAATACCAACTGTTCCAACTAACAAATTGGATGGTTCAGATTTATCAATACTTGTTGATTGGAGTAGTAGTATATTTTCAGCGAAGGGCAAACTGGGTACATGCAAAAATAGAAAAGGGAAGATCTTGCATGTATGGCAGACTAGATTGTTGATATTTCGGCAACGCAACCATGTAATACAAGAACATAACTACTATACTAAAGCGTAACAGGTTCGATTTTTCTCCTAAATTTGAGTTATTTTTTGGATTAATGTGATGCTGACACGTCTCTGTTTGATAGTTTGATTACCACTGGGTTTTTTATGTGTACAGTTTCGGTGCCCTCTAAGAATTTTTTTCGTTTAGCCGTCTCTCTTCTCTTCTTCTTTAATGCTGCATCGTGTGACTTTAGCATTTTATGGTGGGCCAGCTGATCTCCTCAATTCTTGCGTGATGGCCTTGGTCTTGAGGCGCCGCTTTGACCTGCTGCTTTGTCTCTCCTTTATTTTATTTCTCTAGAAGACTCCCGTCGAGTGAGTGCCACGTCCTCCGTCATCTTCATTGTCTCGCCATGCTCTACCTCTGCCATATTCCCCTGCTCTGGATTCTTCCCCTACATGAGTTCTTCCGTGGCCGGGTACTCCATCGCCTGGTCAGCGGACTTGCTTTTAGGTTTTCCGACGCCGTGGTCATCGCCGAGGCCGCTCCGTCCGTCCGTGATTCAGCAGACCAGTTCGGTTGGCGCTCTAGCCTCTCCCTCTTCCGCTCCATCAGGTGGGCACAAGGTGCTGCTCTAGATCTCCTCCCGATGGGCCGTGGCATGGATTGGGTCCTCTGACGTCCCAGCCGTGCTGATTCGTCCGCCGTCTTATCTCGAGAGGGGCTTGGGGTGGAGGCGACGCCGTGGCATGGAGGCGGGGCGGCGAGCAGGGAGAGGCAAGGATGGTGATGCTCTCGCCCACCACGGTCCGACGGCCACCGGTGGTTACGCCCGTCGGGCGTCCATACGTCGGCTCCATGGCTACTTCTGTCAGCCGGCGTGCGTCGGGGTTTGCTAGCAGTTTCGGGCGGTACCAGCAGCGGCGGGGTTCGGGTGAGCACCACAGAAGGACGGGAGAGCTCCTTCCCCTGCTAGAACGTTGAGCAACTGCATGTCCTGGTGAGGATGAAGAGTAAGTCCACAGCCGAGCTTTCGTGATCTCTGATTTCTTTCTAAGTTAATTTCTTCATCCTTGTAGTTGCAAATTAGATGTATAATTAAGTTCCTAATTTACTTCGCTACTGGTTATGGACATCTTCTAGGTCAGTCATGGTTAGTGCAAGCTTTGTCAATTGATTGTTGTTCTCTTTCTGTATGTAACGTGTTTACTATTTGGATTTTTTGCGTGTAGTCAACATTCAGAAGACTTCCTAAGAAAGCAATTACTGTTAAATTTAATTTTATTCACTATTTTTGCTCTTCTTTAGACCATCACTGATTGCACAATTGTTTCTCTAGGAAACTGATTAATTTCCCTTTAATTTGTGCCTTTTGGTTTTCCTGAATTTATTTTGTTGTTTTGGCCTTACAGCTAGCTGGAGGACTTGGTTTTGGTCTAAGAGGTAGAGCATGAAGGCCACTGCGCAGAAGTTGCGCAACCAAAGTAAGGTAAAGTCTCATGCAAATTGATTTTTCTCTGTAGCATGGTCTAAGTTTACCAAATATGATCTTTCAGTTTGTTATGTAGAAAGTGGGAAGATATATCTTTTTCCTATGTGCTCCTTCAATAGGTTTTCTTACAAGCTTGCATTCTTTTTGTAGGTGGTTTACCAAATAATTGACCTTGCTGATGATTATTTTCTTGAAAGGTGAGCTATGATTGAATCACATGGTGCTCTATCAGATTAGAAGGTGTAATTAGTTGTCTTTGTTTCCTTCATGTTCATTCAATTGGTTTACTTACAAGCTACCATTATTTTTTCATCGCATTATAATATATATTATTAGCTATTCTGACTTGTGAGTTCATGTTTGTCGAAGGAAGTTGGATGCAGTGGACTCTAACTTGGCTCATGAGAATCTTACTGATATGCAAATAAACGAGTTATTTTGAATTGAGTGATTGCACAAACTATGTAGGATGTTACAACCAGAAGTAAATAAATTATTTTGAAAAACATGTACTATGTATGATCACAACTCGCCATACAATCATTTCATTGTAAATTATAATGCATGATACAAATGCTACAAAATGACATGTACAGTATTTTTCAGCTGACACTAAATGTTGCAGCCTACGTTGTCTCCAAACTTCCATTTTATCACTCTTACTACATCGATATCTTTGAGTTAGCTTCTCCAATTCAGTTGTTGTGGCTTTCTTTGTCAATAAAAATGCCTTAATTCTGCGATTAGATGTTTTTGATACATAGGATTGTGAAGTTTTTGTTGGACATTATCTTCTTGTGGTCCATACTGGAAACGATGATGACCGTCTCTGGCTCTTCTGCTTATTTTTTTTTTGATAATGATCTGATGTTACTTGAGTGCAGTGTCGCGGATTTGGGCGATCGGGATTTTCTTTGTGAGGTGCTGCACTGCGTTGTGACCTGCGTTTTCTTTGGTCGGGGTTTGATTTGGGTCATCGTCTTGCCGGTTAATTTTCCTCGATCTTTTGCTTTTTTTGCTTCTTTGCTCGGATTATTTGAGTGTTGCTTTTTGATTCTGTAAAAAGATTTTCCCCTTGTGCACGTTGTTGGACTAGGCTGCTACTTTTATGAGTGATCCACATTTTGCTGGCTATCGTCGAGGTGTCTCTCCTTCTGCCTCAAGATGGTCTATTTGCCTTACTGATTCTGAATTCAGACAGTTATTGTAGAAGATACATGTTTCAGACATAATGTCTAAGATTGCAGATTTGCTTCTCCCCTTGCTGTCAGTTCATCTACCGCAGCATCAAATTCTGATTCCATGTGGACTTGTTTAAACATGAATAGCAATGATAGATTTAATTCGCTCCCGACGACGATCAAGAACTCACCATGCTGACAAGATTGTTCTACCATTGTCATATCTAAAGACAGGTACCTAGGCTTCACATTATTCTTCAATAGAATAGCTGGCAGCTTATTCAATCCTGCATCAGCTTTCCTCCCAAGATTCCTTACTTCTTCTTACTGTTGGCAAATTAATTTCCGAGGAAAACAGTGGCCTTCTTTTCCTTATTATGTGAGTCATTGTTCAACGATTTACTCTCCTAAAACAAAGCTAAGTATCATTCCCGAAACAGGGCCAATTGTTCAATTCTGCATTTCCTGTCACCGAAGATAAAGAGTTATTTTGTAAGTGCCAACATCTCCACCAAAGAGAAGCTTTGAAATCATATCATTGTTGTACTGACTTGAAGGACTAGAACCCAGTCAGTAAGTAAGCTACTGAATTTGCTATCCATAGGCAAGGTCCAATGTTATTTTAAGCGGTGTCAAAGACCTCTACCTTTTGAACAAACCACCATCCCACAAGTGATAAGTGGGAATCAGATCCAAGCTTACACGTCGGTCGGTGGGTAATGAGAGCATACTATATTGTCTTGCAAAGTGCTTGCAACAGAATTATGCATTTAGAGTTCTTCAGTTGCAGGCTCGAGGTGATGATACCATACATTGTTTTGCATGCCGCAGCATATGTTATTTGTCAAAACGTACTAGAGAAACAAGATTGAATTAATAGCTCAATCAGTTTTTAGTTTGCAAGGCTAAACGTAGTGCTCTAAAGTATTCATGAATTTCTGCTAAAAGTCCGTCTCTCTCCATTCTTTTCTGTTTCCATATGTGTGTATGTATCTCTATGCTTGATGGATTCACTTGCACGCAGGTTACAGGGACAATTTACACTTATTAAGTTAAGGATATCTTGCTTCGAGCCCATCAATGGAAATATTCTATGTGCATCAGCAGCGACGGCTCTGCCTGCTCTGCCCATCAACAGCCATTCAGATTAGAGTCGCAGATGATCTGCCCCCTCTATAGTTTAGCTCAAGCCAATGTACAAACCTGCAGAACAGCCCCATCTGTTTCAGGCCAGCGGGAAGATGTATCGGCGCCCTCTAAACCATGTAATGTTGTCGTCTGGCCCACTCCGGTGAACTGGCATATTCTCCATATAATCCAGTGTGAATGTTGTTATTCACCTAAGTATCCCTGCTTATATTATGCATGCCTCAACTTAGTTCAAGTATATTATGTATGCTTCAACTTATATGCGTCATTTTTGTTGTCACAGTGTTCAGAGACTCTGATTTTAAAAATGCTGCAATCAAACAGTCTATCGTATGCATAGATTTCTTAATATTGATCACATATGCCAAAGATGGGCACGGAACCACCGTATTTTGCATGGACCAAAACAGTAATGACCGCATTTTAAATTACCGTAGAAGCCAAAACAGTATTTACTAGCCCATCCATTTTTACATGAGCCAAAACAGTAACCACCCTATTTTAGGCGCCCATAGGTATTTACTAGCACATCCATTTTTGTTAATCCGATTTATTATGCATATTACAATTTAAGTAGTGTATCATGTTTTTTTTACCAAAACTTCAATTAGTCGGTCACTCTGTTGGCACGGCGTGCCGCCGTGCCCATCTTTTGCTAGCTCCTTATATAGCTATACTTGCTTTCATATCTTGACCAGACGATCTATTTCATTTTACATGGTCGGGAACATCTCCACGGAAGCCCCCAAAAAGAATAAAATAGAATATGAAATTTAACTGAAACATGACAATTTCATGTAAATATTTAGGATTTTTAAAATTTGAACAAAATTTAACTAAAAATGTCCTAAGCCCTAGATTAGTAGTCACGGAGGTCGAATGGGCGCCAGTCGAGGCCACATCTGCCACTGTTCATAAGGTTGCCGCCATCGCCAATGTCATCATCCTAGAAAGAGGGCGAGAAGGTGCTCGACTCGCCGCTATCAACCTTGAAGACTGAGCCGCTGCTATCCTCCACCGACCGTCACTTCGTGAACTCTTCGTCCTCCGCGGACCGTCACTTCGTAAACTCTTCGTCCGCCACCGACACGCCGTTAGCGGATTTTGCCAGCACCTTGCTGAGCCCCAATGAGTCCTTCGGGTTTTCGGGGGTGTGGAGAGCCACCTTCTGCCGAGGTTCTCCGTGGAGCACTACATGTTCTCCTTCTTTTGCAACGATGGCGACAACCAGCCTCTTCTTGCCGGGGCGCTGGGGAAAGCGGCACCCCCGAGGGGGCATTTCCCCTTCTCCTTCTTCGGGGCAACGAGCAGCTCGGTCTTTGGGACAAGGTGTGGCTCGCTCTTCGAGACGACGAGCGGAGCATCCCAGAAGACAATGTCAGTGGAGCAGCGAGGTGGTGGTGAAGGTTCCGTCTTGGGGACGAGCGGCAGTCTCGCACTTGACGACCCGTTGCGTGACGATGACCATGACACGCTAGTCGGGAGACAAGGTGGGGACTGGGCCACGATGTGGCATGCCATGGATGCTTCGTGGCCGGCCCAAAAAGAGTGGTGTCCGACGCAGTTGTATGGCATGCCGTATGGCCCGTAGGTGGCCATGAGCGCTGCCTCGTGCTCCACCACGGAGAGCGGCTGTCACAACGCACTTTTGAGGGCCTAGTTGGGGTCCACCCTTTATATAGAACTTGGTAAATTTTGAAAAAATGGTCATATTTGTGTAATAAATATTCAGAATGATAATAATTTCTCCACGTAGTGAAACAATGTACAACTTGCTTTTGGAGTAAATTTTTGCACGCATAGGTTCGCTAGTGTTGGGTGTCCAATGACAGCCTCGGATTTCAGGAATCCTCGCTTGATTGATGGTTAGACAAACACAATTTAAAATAGATCAAAACTCTATTGCAATGAAGATGAATTTCTATCTAAATGCCAGTGGTAAGTATTGTCAACTTGACCAGATGGTTCTTGGTTCGGGCCACCCTAGTTTTATCAAGTTGCTATATTTCTGATTTTAAAATTTATTTAAAATCATGTGATATATTTTATTTGTCCGCAAACCCATATATCTTGTTGTATCATATTTATACATCTCATAGAGGAACTCCATATATCGTCCAACAGTAACGAACGATCGAGTGTGCGGGGATGCAACCACTAGTAGCCGCATACGTGGGGTGCCTCTCCAAAGCCACCCCTAGAATGATTTTAAAATTCAAAGGAAAACTTAAATTTCATTAATATTTTGTTACATTTTATAAATTAGAATGAAATTCAATTAAAATTTAAACTTAAACCAAGCTAAAGCCTGTCATTGGAGTGATGGTAGTATACCAACTTGTAGTCAAACTTCTCCTTCTCCCGTGTCATGCGGCAGCCAAAATAGGACGCCTTGCCTGCCACTGCATAGGAAACCGTCACCGCATTAATCAAGGCTGACTGGCGGTTGACCGGCATTAAATTAGGCTGGCCAGAATGTGCTAATGACATAGCTGGCCCGCCGGAAAAGACGTGGCGTCGACATCGGCTTATGTTCGTTGCTCTCGCAACACCAGATTGGGACGACGCCACGTATCCTTTTAGGACCAAAGAAAAATATTCCATATAGAGATACATTATCATACCCAACAAAATTACCGAAAATTTTGTAATTGCGGAAAACATTTCGAATTTTGGTATTATTAATTCAAATATAATTTATCTAAAACTTGCATGGAACCTTCTCTGCCTTTTTTCAAAACAGGTAAATGAAGGAGATATGCCCTAGAGGTAATAATAAAGTGGTTATTATTTATATCTTTATGTTTATGATAAATGTTTATATATCATGCTATAATTGTATTAACCGAAACATTAGTACATGTGTGATATGTAGACAACAAAGAAGTCCCTAGTATGCCTCTTAACTAGCTTGTTGATTAATGGATGATTAGTTTCATAATCATGAACATTGGATGTTATTAATAACAAGGTTATATCATTGTATGAATGATGTAATGGACACACCCAATTAAGCGTAGCATAAGATCTCGTCATTAAGTTATTTGCTATAAGCTTTCGATACATAGTTACCTAGTCCTTATGACCATGAGATCATGTAAATCACTTATACCGGAAAGGTACTTTGATTACACCAAACGCCACTGCGTAAATGGGTGGTTATAAAGGTGGGATTAAGTATCCGGAAAGTATGAGTTGAGGCATATGGATCAACAGTGGGATTTGTCCATCCCGATGACGGATAGATATACTCTGGGCCCTCTCGGTGGAATGTCGTCTAATGTCTTGCAAGCATATGAATAAGTTCATAAGAGACCACATACCACGGTACGAGTAAAGAGTACTTGTCAGGAGACGAGGTTGAACAAGGTATAGAGTGATACCGAAGATCAAACCTCGGACAAGTAAAATATCGCGTGACAAAGGGAATTGGTACTGTATGTGAATGGTTCATTCGATCACTAAAGTCATCGTTGAATATGTGGGAGCCATTATGGATCTTCAGATCCCGCTATTGGTTATTGGTCGGAGTGAGTACTCAACCATGTCCTCATAGTTCACGAACCGTAGGGTGACACACTTAAAGTTGGATGTTGAAATGGTAGAACTTGAATATGGAATGGAGTTCGAATATTTGTTCGGAGTCCCGGATGAGATCCCGGACATCACGAGGAGTTCCGGAATGGTCCGGAGAATAAGATTCATATATAGGATGTCATTTTATGTGAATTAAAATGACGCGGAAGGTTCTATGGAAGGTTCTAGAAGGTTCTAGAAAAGTCCGGAAGAAACCACCAAGGAAGGTGGAGTCCACATGGGACTCCACCTCCATGGCCGGTGATACGTCTCCGACGTATCGATAATTTCTTATGTTCCATGCCACATTATTGATGATATCTACATGTTTTATGCACACTTTATGTCATATTCGTGCATTTTCTAGAACTAACCTATTAACAAGATGCCGAAGTGCCAGTTCCTGTTTTCTGCTGTTTTTCGTTTCAGAAATCCTAGTAACGAAATATTCTCGGAATCGGACGAAATCAACGCCCAAGTTCCTATTTTCACCGGAAGCATCCAGAACACCCGGGAAGGACCAGAGGGGGCACGGGCCCCGGACCATAGGCCGGCGCGGCCCAGGCCCTGGCCGCGCCGCCCTATGGTGTCGTCACCCCTTCGACCCTCCTGCGCCGCCTCTTCGCCTATATAAAGCCCCTGGATCGAAAACCCTGATACGTTCGACGAAACCCACAGAAACCTTCCAGAGCCGCCGCCATCGCGAGGCCAAGATCTGGGGGACAGGAGTCTCTGTTCCGGCACGCTGCCGGAACGGGGAAGTGCCCCCGGAAGGCTTCTCCATCGACACCGTTGCCATCTCCACCGCCATCATCATCACCGCTGCTGCTCCCATGAGGAGGGAGTAGTTCTCCATCGAGGCTCGGGGCTGTACCGGTAGCTATGTGGTTCATCTCTCTCCTATGTGCTTCAATACAATAATCTCATGAGCTGCCTTACATGATTGAGATTCATATGATGATGCTTGTAATCTAGATGTCATTATGCTAGTCAAGTGAGTTTTACTTATGTGATCTCCGGAGACTCCTTGTCCCACGTGTGTAAAGGTGACAGTGTGTGCACCGTGTGGGTCTCTTAGGCTATATTTCACAGAATACTTATTCACTGTTGAATGGCATAGTGAGGTGCTTATTTATATCTCTTTATGATTGCAATGTGCTTGTATCACAATTTATCTATGTGCTACTCTAGCAATGTTATTAAAGTAGTTCTATTCCTCCTGCACGATGTAATGGTGACAGTGTGTGCATCCGTGTTAGTACTTGGTTTATGCTATGATCATGATCTCTCGTAGATTATGAAGTTAACTATTGCTATGATAGTATTGATGTGATCTATTCCTCCTACATATGCATGAAGGTGACAGTGTGCATGCTATGTTAGTACTTGGTTTAGTCTTTTGATCTATCTTACACTATAAGGTTACTAAAATATGAACATTAATTGTGGAGCTTGTTAACTCCGGCATTGAGGGTTCGTGTAATCCTACGCAATGTGTTCATCATCCAACAAGAGTGTAGAGTATGCATTTATCTATTCTGTTATGTGATCAATGTTGAGAGTGTCCACTAGTGAAAGTGTAATCCCTAGGCCTTGTTCCTAAATACTGCGTTACTACTGCTTGTTTACTGTTTTACTGTGTTACTACTGCTGCAATACTACCACCATCAACTACACGCCAGCAAGCTATTTTCTGGCACCGTTGCTACTGCTCATATATATTCATACCACCTGTATTTCACTATCTCTTCGCCGAACTAGTGCACCTATTAGGTGTGTTGGGGACACAAGAGACTTCTTGCTTTGTGGTTGCAGGGTTGCATGAGAGGGATATCTTTGACCTCTTCCTCCCTGAATTCGATAAACCTTGGGTGATCCACTTAAGGGAAAACTTGCTGCTGTTCTACAAACCTCTGCTCTTGGAGGCCCAACACTGTCTACAGGAAAAGGAGGGGGAAGTAGACATCAAGCTATTTTCTGGCGCCGTTGCCGGGGAGGAAAGGTAAAAGGTACTCACACTCCGGACCTCGGCTACTAAGCTATTTCCCGGCGCCGTAAGTACTCAAAGCTATTTCCTTTAGATCCTGCAATTGCAACTTTTTGTTTCTTGTTTACACTAGTTTGGCATAATGGACAAGAATGAGCTTCTTATTCTATTTCCTGATTTAAAACATGGATTGTTTGACGCGAAAATTAAAAAACCTATTGAATCTTATTTGCATGCTGGTAGTAATATTAGTATGAACGCTTTGAACACCATTGTTGATAATAATATAGAAAGTTCTAAGCTTGGGGAAGCTGGTTTTCATGATCTTTTTAGTCCCCCAAGCATTGAGGAGAAAATTTTCTTTGATGATACTTTGCCTCCCATATATGATGATTATAATGATAGTGGTCTTTTGGTTCCACCTACTATGGAGAGTGAATTTGATTATGATTACAATATGCCTCCTATATTTGATGATAGCTACTTTGTTGAATTTGCTCCCACTACAATTACTAATAAAATTGATTATGCCTATGTGGAGAGTAATAATTTTATGCATGAGACTCATGATAAGAATGCTTTATGTGATAGTTATATTGTTGAGTTTGCTCATGATGCTACTGAAAGTTATTATGAGAGAGGAAAATATGGTTGTAGAAATTTTCATGTTACTAAAACACCTCTCTATGTGCTGAAATTTTTGAAGCTATACTTGTTTTATCTTCCTATGCTTGTTACTTTGCTCTTCATGAACTTGTTTATTTACAAGATTCCTATGCATAGGAAGCATGTTAGACTTAAATGTGTTTTGAATTTGCCTCTTGATGCTCTCTTTTGCTTCAAATACTATTTCTTGCGAGTGCATCATTAAAACTGCTGAGCCCATCTTAATGGCTATAAAGAAAAGAACTTCTTGGGAGATAACCCATGTGTTATTTTGCTACAGTACTTTGTTTTATATTTGTGTCTTGGAAGTTGTTTACTACTGTAGCAACCTCTCCTTACCTTAGTTTTGTGTTTTGTTGTGCCAAGTGAAGCCTCTAATCGAAGGTTGATACTAGATTTGGATTTCTGCGCAGAAACAGATTTCTATCTGTCACGAATCTGGGCTGTTTTCTCTGTAGAGAAATCAGAAAAATATTCCAATTTACGTGCGTGTTCCTCAGATATGTACGCAACTTTCATTAGTTTTGAGTTTTCTGATCTGAGGAACGGAAGTATTTATTAAAAATTCATCTTTACGGACTGTTCTGTTTTGACAGATTCTGCCTTTTATTTCGCATTGCTTCTTTCGCTGTGTTGGGTGGACTTCTTTGTTCCATTACCTTCCAGTAGCTTTGAGCAATGTCCAGAAGTGTTAAGAATGATTGTGTCACATCTGAACATGTGATTTTTTGATTATGTACTAACCCCTCTAATGAAGTTTATGAGAAGTTTGGTGTGAAGGAAGTTTTCAAGGGTCAAGAGAGGAGGATGATATACTATGATCAAGAAGAGTGAAAAATCTAAGCTTGGGGATGCCCCGGTGGTTCACCCCTGCATATATCAAGAAGACTCAAGCATCTAAGCTTGGGGATGCCCAAGGCATCCCCTTCTTCATCGACAACATTATCAGGTTCCTCCCCTGAAACTATATTTTTATTCCGTCACATCTTATGCACTTTACTTGGAGCGTCTGTATGTTTCTTGTTTTTGTTTTGTTTGAATAAATGCTTGTGTGGGAGAGAGACACGCTCCGCTGGTTTATATGAACACATGTGTTCTTAGCTTTTAGTACTCATGGCGAAGTTTCTTCTTTGTTAAATTGTTATATGGTTGGAATTGGAAAATGATACATGTAGTAATTTGCTATAATGTCTTGGGTAATGTGATACTTGGCAATTGTTGTGCTCATGATTAAGCTCTTGCATCATATACCTTGCACCCATTAATGAAGAAATACATAGAGCATGCTAAAATTTGGTTTGCATAAATTGGTCTCTCTAAGGTCTAGATAATTTCTAGTATTGAGTTTGAACAACAAGGAAGACGGTGTAGAGTCTTATAATGTTTTCAATATGTCTTTTATGTGAGTTTTGCTGCACCGGTTCATCCTTGTGTTTGTTTCAAACAACCTTGCTAGCCTAAACCTTGTATCGAGAGGGAATACTTCTCATGCATCCAAAATACTTGAGCCAACCACTATGCCATTTGTGTCCACCATACCTACCTACTACATGGTATTTTCCGCCATTCCAAAGTAAATTGCTTGAGTGCTACCTTTAAAATTCCATCATTCACCTTTGCAATATATACCTCATGGGACAAATAGCTTAAAAACTATTGTGGTATTGAATATGTAATTATGCACTTTATCTCTTATTAAGTTGCTTGTTGTGCGATAGCCATGTTCACTGGGGACGCCATCAACTACTCTTTGTTGAATTTCATGTGAGTTGCTATGCATGTCCGTCTTGTCTGAAGTAAGAGAGATCTACCACCTTATGGTTAAGCATGCATATTGTTAGAGAAGAACATTGGGCCGCTAACTAAAGCCATGATCCATGGTGGAAGTTTCAGTTTTGGACATATATCCTCAATCTCAAATGAGAAAATTATTAATTGTTGTTACATGCTTATGCATAAAAGAGGAGTCCATTATCTGTTGTCTATGTTGTCCCAGTATGGATGTCTAAGTTGAGAATAATCAATAGCGAGAAATCCAATGCGAGCTTTCTCCTTAGACCTTTGTACAGGCGGCATAGAGGTACCCCTTTGTGACACTTGGTAAAAACATGTGCATTGTGATGATCCGGTAGTCCAAGCTAATTAGGACAAGGTGCGGGCACTATTAGTACACTATGCATGAGGCTTGCAACTTATAAGATATAATTTACATGATACATATGCTTTATTACTACCGTTGACAAAATTGTTTCATGTTTTCAAAACCAAAGCTCTAGCACAAATATAGCAATCGATGCTTTTCCTCTATGGAGGACCATTCTTTTACTTTCAATGTTGAGTCAGTTCACCTATTTCTCTCCACCTCAAGAAGCAAACACTTGTGTGAACTGTGCATTGATTCCTACATACTTGCTTATTGCACTTATTATATTACTCTATGTTGACAATATCCATGAGATATACATGTTATGAGTTGAAAGCAACCGCTGAAACTTAATCTTCTTTTGTGTTGCTTCAATGCCTTTACTTTGAATTATTGCTTTATGAGTTAACTCTTATGCAAGACTTATTGATGCTTGTCTTGAAGTGCTATTCATGAAAAGTCTTTGCTATATGATTCACTTGTTTACTCATGTCATATACATTGTTTTGATCGCTGCATTCACTACATATGCTTTACAAATAGTATGATCAAGGTTATGATGGCATGTCACTCCAGAAATTATCTGTGTTATCGTTTTACCTGCTCGGGACGAGCAGAACTAAGCTTGGGGATGCTGATACGTCTCCGACGTATCGATAATTTCTTATGTTCCATGCCACATTATTGATGATATCTACATGTTTTATGCACACTTTATGTCATATTCGTGCATTTTCTGGAACTAACCTATTAACAAGATGCCGAAGTGCCAGTTCCTGTTTTCTGCTGTTTTTGGTTTCAGAAATCCTAGTAACGAAATATTCTCGAAATCGGACGAAATCAACGCCCAAGTTCCTATTTTCACCGGAAGCATCCAGAACACACGGGAAGGACCAGAGGGGGGGGGCACTGGGCCCCCAGACCATAGGCCGGCGCGGCCCAGGCCCTGGCCGCGCCGCCCTATGGTGTCGTCACCCCTTCGACCCTCCTGCGCCGCCTCTTCGCCTATATAAAGCCCCTGGATCGAAAACCCTGATACGTTCGACGAAACCCACAGAAACCTTCCAGAGCCGCCGCCATCGCGAGGCCAAGATCTGGGGGACAGGAGTCTCTGTTCCGGCACGCTGCCGGAATGGGGAAGTGCCCCCGGAAGGCTTCTCCATCGACACCGCTGCCATCTCCACCGCCATCATCATCACCGCTGCTGCTCCCATGAGGAGGGAGTAGTTCTCCATCGAGGCTCGGGGCTGTACCGGTAGCTATGTGGTTCATCTCTCTCCTATGTGCTTCAATACAATAATCTCATGAGCTGCCTTACATGATTGAGATTCATATGATGATGCTTGTAATCTAGATGTCATTATGCTAGTCAAGTGAGTTTTACTTATGTGATCTCCGGAGACTACTTGTCCCACGTGTGTAAAGGTGACAGTGTGTGCACCGTGTGGGTCTCTTAGGCTATATTTCACAGAATACTTATTCACTGTTGAATGGCATAGTGAGGTGCTTATTTATATCTCTTTATGATTGCAATGTGCTTGTATCACAATTTATCTATGTGCTACTCTAGCAATGTTATTAAAGTAGTTCTATTCCTCCTGCACGATGTAATGGTGACAGTGTGTGCATCCGTGTTAGTACTTGGTTTATGCTATGATCATGATCTCTCGTAGATTATGAAGTTAACTATTGCTATGATAGTATTGATGTGATCTATTCCTCCTACATATGCATGAAGGTGACAGTGTGCATGCTATGTTAGTACTTGGTTTAGTCTTTTGATCTATCTTACACTATAAGGTTACTAAAATATGAACATTAATTGTGGAGCTTGTTAACTCCGGCATTGAGGGTTCGTGTAATCCTACGCAATGTGTTCATCATCCAACAAGAGTGTAGAGTATGCATTTATCTATTCTGTTATGTGATCAATGTTGAGAGTGTCCACTAGTGAAAGTGTAATCCCTAGGCCTTGTTCCTAAATACTGCGTTACTACTGCTTGTTTATCGTTTCTTGTGTTACTACTGCTGCAATACTACCACCATCAACTACACGCCAGCAAGCTATTTTCTGGCACCGTTGCTACTGCTCATATATATTCATACCACCTGTATTTCACTATCTCTTCGCCGAACTAGTGCACCTATTAGGTGTGTTGGGGACACAAGAGACTTCTTGCTTTGTGGTTGCAGGGTTGCATGAGAGGGATATCTTTGACCTCTTCCTCCCTGAGTTCGATAAACCTTGGGTGATCCACTTAAGGGAAAACTTGCTGCTGTTCTACAAACCTCTGCTCTTGGAGGCCCAACACTGTCTACAGGAAAAGGAGGGGGAAGTAGACATCAGCCGGCCAACCCTAGTTGGGGTGGAGTCCCAAGTGGACTCCCCCTTAGGGGGCCGGCCAACCCCCCCATATGGGAGGTGGAACTCCCACCTCTAGTGGGAGTCCTAGCTTGGGTAGGTTTCCCCACCATATGGAAGGTTTTTGGTTCGGGTCTTATTCGAAGACTTGGAGACCAACACTTGGGGTTCCACCTATATAATGAGGGGCCAAGGGGAGGGGGCCGGCCACCCAAGAACCACAAGGTGGCTGCACCCCTATAGTGGCTGGCGCCCCCTCTCCCCAAACCCTAGCGGCCTCTCTCCTCCACTAAATCCCGCACGCTTAGCGAAGCTCCGCCGGACTTCTCCACCACCACCGACACCACGCCGTCGTGCTGTCGGATTCAAGAGGAGCTACTACTTCCGCTGCCCGCTGGAACGGGGAGGTGGACGTCGTCTTCATCAACAACCGAACGTGTGACCGAGTACGGAGGTGCTGCCCGTTCGTGGCGCCGGAAGCGATCGTGATCAAGATCTTCTACGCGCTTTTGCAAGCGGCAAGTGAACGTCTACCGCAACAACAAGAGCCTACTCTTGTAGGCTTTGGAATCTCTTCAAGGGTGAGACTTGATAAACCCCTCGTTGCTACCGTCTTCTAGATTGCATCTTGGCTTGGATTGCGTGTTCGCGGTAGGAAATTTTTTGTTTTCTATGCAACGTTATCCTACAGTGGTATCAGAGCCGTGTCTATGCATAGATGGTTGCAAGAGTAGAACACAATGGTTTTGTGCGCATTGATGCTCTTGTTATCTTTAGTTTGAGTACTTTGCATCTTTGTGGCATAGTGGGATGAAGCGGCTCGGACTAACTTTACATGACCGCATTCATGAGACTTGTTCCTCGTTCGACATGCAACTTGTATTGCATAAGAGGCTTTGCGGGTGTCTGTCTCTCCTACTATAGTGAAGATTCAATTTACTCTTCTATTGAAAACATTAGTATCAACGTTGTGGTTCATGTTCGTAGGTAGATTAGATCTCTCTCGAAAACCCTAAACCACGTAAAATATGCAAACCAAATTAGAGACGTCTAACTTGTTTTTGCAGGGTTTGGTGATGTGATATGGCCATAATGTGATGATGAATATGTATGAGATGATCATTATTGTATTGTGGCAACCGGCAGGAGCCTTATGGTTGTCTTTAAATTTCATGTTGAGTAGTATTTCAAAGTAGTTGTAATAGTTGCTACATGGAGGACAATCATGGAGACGGCGCCATTGACCTTGACGCTACGCCGACGATGATGGAGATCATGCCCGAAGATGATGGAGATCATGTCCGTGCTTTGGAGATGAAGATCAAAGGCGCAAAGACAAAAGGGCCATATCATATCACATATGAACTGCATGTGATGTTAATCCTTTTATGCATCTTATTTTGCTTAGATCGCGACGGTAGCATTATAAGATGATCCCTCACTAAAATCTCAAGATAATAAAGTGTTCATCCTTAGTAGCACCGTTACCATGACTTGTCGTTTCGAAGCATCTCGTGATGATCGGGTGTGTTAGAATCAACAAGTACATACAACGGGTGCAAGACAGTTTTGCACATGCGGATACTAAGGTTGCCTTGACGAGCCTAGCATGTACAGACATGGTCTCGGAACACGTGATACCGAAAGGTAGAGCATGAATCATATGGTTGATATGATGAACACTTTGAGTGTTCGCCATTGAAATCACACCTTGTCTCGTGATGATCGGACTTAGGTGCGGTGGATTTGGTTCGTGTGATCACTAAGACAATGCGGGGGATATTGTTTTGAGTGGGAGTTCACCTAGATTTTCAATTATGTTGAATTAAAATTTGAACTCAATTTGTCAGAAACTTAGTCTAAACTTTTGCAAATATATGTTGTAGAGATGGCGTCCCCAATCAATTTTAACCAGTTCCTAGAGAAAGAAAAACTTAAGAGCAACGGTAGCAACTTCACCGACTAGTTCCGTCATGTGAGGATCTTCCTCTCTGGCGGAAATCTGCAATATGTGCTTGATGCACCGCTAGGTGACCCTCCTGCAGAAACTGAAACCGATGAAGTAAAAGCTGTTTACGAGACTCGGAAAATTTGGTACTCTCAAGTTCAGTGTGCCATCCTGTGCAGTCTGGAATCCGATCTTCAAAAACGTTTTGAGCACCACGATCCTCATGAGTTGATGAAAGAGCTGAAAGCTATTTTTGAGACTCATGCAGCCGTGGAATGCTATGAAGCATCGAAACAATTCTTCAGCTGTATGATGGAAGAAGGCAGCTCCGTTAGTGAGCACATGCTCGCCATGACCGGGCATGCGAAGAAACTCAGTGACTTGGGAATAGTGATTCCTAACAGGCCCGGGGATTAATCGTGTCCTTCAATCACTGCCACCAAGTTACAAGAACTTTGTGATGAACTACAATATGCAGAACATGAACAAGGAGTTACCTGAACTCTTTGGCATGCTAAAAGCTGTTGAGATTGAGATCAAGAAAGAGCACCAAGTGTTGATGGTCAACAAGACCACCAGTTTCAAGAAACAGGGCAAGTCTAAAGGAAAATTCAAGAAGGGTGGCAAGAAAGCTGCCACGCCTCCTATGAAACCTAAGAACGGCCCTAAGCACGATCTTTGAGTGCTATTACTGCAAGGAGAAGGGACACTGGAAGCATAATTGCTCCAAGTATCTGGCTGATCTGAAGAGCGGCCTAGTCAAGAAGAAGAAAGAAGGTATATCTGATATACATGTTATAGATGTTTATCTCACTGGTCCTCGTTCTAGTACCTGGGTATTTGATACTGGTTCGGTTGCTCATATTTGTAACTCGACACAGGAACTAAGGAATAAATGGAGACTAATGAAAGATGAAGTGACGATGCGCGTTGGAAACGGATCCAAGGTCAATGTGATCGCAGTCGGCACACTTCCTCTACATCTACCTTCGGGATTAGTTTTAAGCCTAAATAATTGTTATTTTGTACCTGCGTTGAGCATGAACATTATATCTGGATCTTGTTTAATGCAAGACGGTTATTCATTCAAATCTGAGAATAAAGGTTGTTCTATTTTTATGAATAATATCTTTTATGGTTGAGCACCAGAAAAGAATGGCTTATTTCTCTTAGATCTCGATAGTAGTGATACGCATATACATAATGTTGATGCTAAGCGAATTAAATTGAATGATAATTCTACTTATATATGGCACTGTCGCCTTGGTCATATTGGAGTGAAACGCATGAAGAAACTCCATAAAGATGGATTACTTGAATCACTTGACTTTGAGTCACTTGATAGATGCGAAGCATGTCTAATGGGAAAAATGACCAAGACTCCATTTTCTGGTATGATGGAGCGAGCTACTGACTTATTGGAAATCATACATACCGATGTGTGCGGACCAATGAGCGTAGCATCGCGCGGTGGTTATCATTATGTTCTAACCTTCACAGATGATCTGAGTAGATATGGGTATATCTATTTCATGAAACATAAATCCGAAACTTTCGAGAAGTTTAAGGAATTCCAAAGTGAAGTAGAAAATCAACGTAACAAGAAGATTAAATTTCTATGATCTGATCGTGGAGGTGAATATCTGAGTTATGAGTTTGGCATGCATTTAAAGAAATGCGGAATACTTTCACAATTGACACCGCCGGGAACACCTCAACGAAACGGTGTGTCCGAACGTCGTAATCGAACTCTCTTAGATATGGTTCGTTCTATGATGTCTCTTACTGATTTGCCGTTATCATTTTGGAGTTATGCATTAGAGACAGCCGCATTCACTTTAAATAGAGCACCACCAAAATCCGTAGAAACGACACCGTATGAATTATGGTTTAATAAGAAACCTAAGCTGTCGTTCCTTAAAGTTTGGGGTTGCGAAGCCTATGTAAAGAAGTTACAACCGGACAAGCTAGAACCCAAAGCGGAGAAATGCGTCTTCATAGGATACCCTAAGGAAACTATAGGGTACACCTTCTATCACAGATCCGAAGGCAAAATCTTTGTTGCTAAGAACGGAACCTTTCTTGAGAAAGAATTTCTCACTAAAGAAGTGACTGGAAGAAAAGTAGAACTCGATGAGATTGATGAATCTATACTCGTTGATCAGAGTAGCGCAGTACCGGAAGTTGTACCTGTACCGCCTACACCGGCAACAGAGGAAGCTAATGATAATGATCATGAAACTTCGAACGAGGAAACTACTGAACCTCACAGATCGACAAGGGAACGTGCCACTCCTGATGGGTATGATCCTTGTCTAAATGTCATGATTATGGATAACAATGATGAGGATCCTGCGACGTATGAAGAAGCGATGATGAACCCAGATTCCAACAAATGGCAAGAAGCCATGAAATCCGAAATGGGATCCATGTATGATAACAAAGTATGGACTTTGTGAAGGAGATATGCCCTAGAGGCAATAATAAAGTGGTTATTATTTATATCTTTATGTTTATGATAAATGTTTATATATCATGCTATAATTGTATTAACCGAAACATTAGTACATGTGTGATATGTAGACAAACAAGAAGTCCCTAGTATGCCTCTTAAACTAGCTTGTTGATTAATGGATGATTAGTTTCATAATCATGAACATTGGATGTTATTAATAACAAGGTTATGTCATTGTATGAATGATGTAATGGACACACCCAATTAAGCGTAGCATAAGATCTCGTCATTAAGTTATTTGCTATAAGCTTTCGATACATAGTTACCTAGTCCTTATGACCATGAGATCATATAAATCACTTATACCGGAAAGGTACTTTGATTACACCAAACACCACTGCGTAAATGGGTGGCTATAAAGGTGGGATTAAGTATCCGGAAAGTATGAGTTGAGGCATATGGATCAACAGTGGGATTTGTCCATCCCGATGACGGATAGATATACTCTGGGCCCTCTCGGTGGAATGTCGTCTAATGTCTTACAAGCATATGAATGAGTTCATAAGAGACCACATACCACGGTATGAGTAAAGAGTACTTGTCAGGAGACGAGGTTGAACAAGGTATAGAGTGATACCGAAGATCAAACCTCGGACAAGTAAAATATCGCGAGACAAAGGGAATTGGTATTGTATGTGAATTGTTTATTCGATCACTAAAGTCATCGTTGAATATGTGGGAGCCATTATGGATCTCCAGATCCCGCTATTGGTTATTGGTCGGAGTGAGTACTCAACCATGTCCGCATAGTTCACGAACCGTAGGGTGACACACTTAAAGTTGGATGTTGAAATGGTAGTACTTGAATATGGAATGGAGTTCGAATATTTGTTCGGAGTCCCGGATGAGATCCCGGACATCACGAGGAGTTCCGGAATGGTCCGGAGAATAAGATTCATATATAGGATGTCATTTTATGTGAATTAAAATGTCGCGGAAGGTTCTATGGAAGGTTCTAGAAAAGTCTGGAAGAAACCACCAAGGAAGGTGGAGTCCACATGGGACTCCACCTCCATGGCCGGCCAACCCTAGTGGGGGAGGAGTCCCAAGTGGAATCCCCCTTAGGGGGCCGGCCACCCCCCCATATGGGAGGTGGAACTCCCACCTTTGGTGGGAGTCCTAGCTTGGCTAGGTTTCCCCCTCTTATGGAAGGTTTTTGGTTCGGGTCTTATTCGAAGACTTGGACACCAACACTTGGGGATCCACCTATATAATGAGGGGCCAAGGGAGGGGGCCAGCCACCCCAAGACCACAAGCTGGCCGCCCCCCTTGAAGTGGCCGGCCACCCCTCCCAAACCCTAGCCGCCCCCTCTCCTCCATAACTCCCGCGTAGCTTTAGCGAAGCTCCGCCGGACTTCTCCACCACCACCGACACCACGCCGTCGTGCTGTCGGATTCAAGAGGAGCTACTACTTCCGCTGCCCGCTAGAACGGGGAGAAGGACGTCGTCTTCATCAACAACCGAACGTGTGACCGAGTACGGAGGTGCTGCCCGTTCGTGGCGCCGGAACCGATCGTGATCAAGATCTTCTACGCGCTTTTGCAAGCGGCAAGTGAACGTCTACCGCAGCAACAAGAGCCTCCTCTTGTAGGCTTTGGAATCTCTTCAAGGGTGAGACTCGATAAACCCCTCGTTGCTACCGTCTTCTAGATTGCATCTTGGCTTGGATTGCGTGTTCGCGGTAGGAAATTTTTTGTTTTCTATGCAACGTTTTCCTACAGTGGTATCAGAGCCGTGTCTATGCATAGATGGTTGCACGAGTAGAACACAATGGTTTTGTGGGCGTTGATGCTCTTGTTATCTTTAGTTTGAGTACTTTGCATCTTTGTGGCATAGTGGGATGAAGCGGCCCGGACTAACTTTACATGACCGCGTTCATGAGACTTGTTCCTCGTTCGACATGCAACTTGTATTGCATAAGAGGCTTTGCGGGTGTCTGTCTCTCCTACTATAGTGAAGATTCAACTTACTCTTCTATTGAAAACATTAGTATCACCGTTGTGGTTCATGTTCGTAGGTAGATTAGATCTCTCTCGAAAACCCTAAACCACGTAAAATATGCAAACCAAATTAGAGACGTCTAACTTGTTTTTGCATGGTTTGGTGATGTGATATGGCCATGATATGATGATGAATATGTATGAGATGATCATTATTGTATTGTGGCAACCGGCAGGAGCCTTATGGTTGTCTTTAATTTTCATGTTGAGTAGTATTTCAAAGTAGTTGTAATAGTTGCTACATGAGGTGAACAACCATGAAGACGGCGCCATGGACC
This sequence comes from Lolium perenne, assembly GCF_019359855.2. Classification (NCBI taxonomy): domain Eukaryota; kingdom Viridiplantae; phylum Streptophyta; class Magnoliopsida; order Poales; family Poaceae; genus Lolium; species Lolium perenne. Next base: position 67,306,020 of record NC_067246.2, read on the forward strand.
TTGACGCTACGCCGACGATGATGGAGATCATGCCCGAAGATGATGGAGATCATGTCCGTGCTTTGGAGATGAAGATCAAAGGCGCAAAGACAAAAGGGCCATATCATATCACATATGAACTGCATGTGATGTTAATCCTTTTATGCATCTTGTTTTGCTTAGATCGCGACGGTAGCATTATAAGATGATCCCTCACATTAATATCAAGATAATAAAGTGTTCTCCCCTCGTATGCACCGTTGTAACAGTTCATCGTTTCAAAGCATCTCGTGATGATCGGATGTGATAGATTCAATGATTCACATACAACGGGTGTAAGCCATGTTGCACACGCGGAATACTTGGGTTTGCTTGACGAGCCTAGCATGTACAGACATGGCCTCGGGACAATGTAAACCGAAAGGTTGAACACGAGTCATATGGATGATATGATCAACATGTTGATGTTCACCATTGAAACTACATCATCTCACGTGATGATCGGTTTTGGTGTAGTGGATTTGGATCGTGTACCACTTTACAACTATGAGGGATGTTGTATTAAGTGGGAGTTCATTAGTAATTAGATTAAAACATGAACTAATTATCATAAACATAGTCTTAGTAGTATTTTGAATTAATTTTGTAGTATTGGCATCCGTTTACTACTATGCGCTAGTCTTATAATTGAGATAGAAATACTGTTAAAATCTGACAAGAAACTTTACGGATTGGTACCGTATTGTTAAAGAATCAAGAATTGATTAAGTCCTATTGCAAACTTTTCGTAAACCTCACATTATTGATTCAAAGAGCTATGGTTTCAATTAGTACCTAAAGTTATCTTGTCTCCGTGAAACTTGAAGTTCAAATCTGTTTGAAAAGTAAGGAGCTGAAAATTTAGTTTTCAGAAATAATCAAGGTATGAGATATATGTGATATCTAAGACCTTATTGCAAGATGATAGAATATAATTTGGTGAGACTACATGAACTCATAAGTTTTATGGGAATGTACGAAGGTTGAAGACGCAAGGCGTCACAATCCTCCAACTATTGGGGCACTAACGATATTCGCATATCCATGAAGTGACCATCATTAATATGCACCGTTACTAAAACTCGTCGTTTCGAAGCATCACGTGATGATCGGGTGTGATAGATTCTACGTGTGCATACAACGGGTGCAAGCTAGATTTGCACATGCAAATACCAAGGTTAAAACTTTACGAGCCTAGCATGTACAGACATGGTCTCGGAAAGTCATCATGATATGATGGATACAATTATGAGTGAAATTGTTCATCATATTACAAAGTTACTAATAGTGAAATCTGGAACACTTGTCATATGATGATCAACTTCAAAGTAAGAACCTCAAGGTTATTGGTATTTGACCAACAAACCTAGAAGTTATTAATGTTGAAGTGTTTTTCTGAATAATGAGGAAAGCTAAAAGAGAAACTGCAAAAGATATTTTGGCAAAAAGAAAAGACTAGAAAGTCTAGCTCAGGTGTATATAAATGATATACATGTTATGGTTGTATTCCTAGTTAAGTCACACAATGAAATTCTTGGGTATTAGTACCATATTGGTTGGTATGAAGTATCATACAAAACAACGCAATACAAGAATACAATGGCCTAAGTGAGTGACAAGGAATATGATAGGAATGCACGTCTGGAACAAAATAAAGTGTTATTATGTTCGTCGTTGACATTCTATCTAGCCCTTAGAATTTATAATAAAGAACTTAATAATTGTTATTTTGCTCTGGTCAAATGAAAACAATGAGTTGTTTAAATTATGACATTACTCCATGTAAAATGGAAAAGTTATTATAAATCTTAATGGTGAAACACACATACATAACACTGACGCTAAAAATGCCATAAGGAAAATGATTTGAATTCCACTTATTTGTGGAACCGCAATTTAGGTCATGTTAGAAAGGATCGCATGAAGGAACTCCATGCAAATGGATTTTTGGAGTCATTCGATTTGTTGAATCGTTTGACACTTGCAAAATCTTTTCTGAAAGGTAATGACTGAAATACCGTTCATAGGCCGAAGAGTTGAACGGGCAACTAACTTAGTGAAAACATACATAATGATATATGTGGTTCACTGGGCATAGTTGTGTGCGGAAGATTCTTCTACTTCATGAAAACTTTCAAACAATGAATTGAGTATATATGTGGATATATTCAATAAGGAAAAGTTTGAAACATTTAAATAGGATTCAAATAAATTTCAGCATGAAGTGGAAATCATCGTAATAGAAAAATCAAATATCTATGATTGGATCTTGGTGGAAATATTTGAATTACGAGTTTTAGCGAACATCTAAGAGAGTTATGAAATTGTTCTAAAACTCACATTTCTTGGAGTATCATAATGATGATATAGTATCCGAGATATGTATCCAAACCTTGTTGGATTAATGATGAGATAAAATATTATGACGCCATTATATTTTTTGTGAATTATGCTTTAGTGACTACCGCTTTTACACTGAATAGAGCATCATCATGATCCGTTGAAATGACACCATACGAGTTATGGCATGGGTATAAACCTTAATAGTCCTTTCTTTAAATTTTGGTCTAAGAGTTTTCAACCAAAATCGGATGAATGTCTTTGTTGGTTATCCCAGAGATTTAATTGGGAATTCTTCCCACGAGACAAAGACAAAAGTGTTTGTCAATGTTTCTTATTTCCAAGAAATTGTTTCTAGTGAAGTTTTTGAGTGGGAGGACAATATAATTTGATAAGGTTTATGAACCTGAGCATAATGATCAGAGTAGCGCAGCATCGAAATTGGTTTCGGAAGCGGCTACGATGATCATGGCTCCCATGACTACAAAGTGTTTTAGCCATGGAGATCGAAGTACATATTGAACCTTGTAGGTATGGTTTACTTTGTGATCAAATAAAAGATTTGTGGACAAAGGATTGATTTTGAACAATAATAAACCAACTACAAACAAAGAAGTTATGATGGGCCCTGACTCCGTTAAAATGGCTATACGCCATGAAATCCAAGATAGATGAATACTTTTTGAAAGTAAATGGATCTATGAAATTGATGGACTTGGATGCAATATCCTTGAAGAAGCTCAACTTGTCGAAAAGTTGTTTACGACAAAGTTCAAAGAGTTGACTACGATAAGATTAAATCTTCCGTAGCAATGCTTATAGTCTATGTGGATTATTCTAGTAATCACTACATATTTCTTTTATGAGATATGTTAGTAGAGTGGCAAAATACACTACTTAACAGAAGTGTGTATTAAAGGTGTATACAAGATACAACCAAGAGTTTTGCTGGTCCGTGGAATACTAGATAGGTATACGAACTTCAATTGGATGAAGTAAGTATCGCGGAGTTAGAATCTTCACCAGATGAAATAGTTAAAGAGTTTTTGATTTCATCAGAAACGATGGAGAGGCTTGCATTTGCAAGAAATTAAGTGGGAGCGCTAAGACATATTTATAATACTTTATGTAGATGACATATAGTTGGTTATAAATGATGTAATTATATACTTGATTAAAAGGTTTCATTGAAAATTAAACTTCAATGAAAGGATATGGACTGAAACAAATTTAGTGTCAAGATCTATGAAGATAGATTGAAACACAAAATAAGTTTAAGTCAAAGTACATAGAATGGATATTGAAATAGTTCAATATAGAAATATTAAGAAGATGTTCTTGTCATGTGAAGTTTTAACAAGACTTGAGTGTATCTGACACTCAATGAGTAAAAACACATGAGTGACTTTAGATCACGAATAATATGTACACAATCAGATATCTTGTGCTCTAAAATGTTATGAGCATATACCAGAATGATTCATGAGATGATCATTGGACGACAGTAAGAGTATCCTTGAGTACTTTAGAAGAACCAAGGATATATATATAGTTTTGTATGGAGAAATGACAAACAAATCGCTGTAATGTGATTACACCGATATTTGTTTTGTCACATATAAAAATAGAATTTCAATCTCAAATTAGACTAAGTGTTGTTTTAAAGGTAGCACAATGAGCTAGAAGTTGTCTATGTTAGATTTAGAAGAGTTCTAAATATTGTGACGGATTCTACAAACGAAAGGCAGAGTATGTCATTGTTTTGACAATGACTGAGGATGTTAAGTCAAGAAGTTCTTTGAGAACTTGGTGTAGTTCCGATATTGTCAGAACTTTGAAGCTATATTGTGTGTGACAATATTAGTGACATATTTCAGACCGCGGAATTAAGGTTCCACCAGAAGACTAAACATATTTAATGCCGACTCATTTGGAAATGAGTGATGCGTTGAGACGCAAATACATACGTTTCTGAGCATGTCAGATCCGTTGACTAAAACCTCTCCCGTGAGCAAAACATGATAAAACACCAGAAGGCCAAGGTGTTATATCTTTACAAATGTAAACTAGATTATTGACTCTAGTGCAAGTGGGAGACTGAAGGAGATATGCCCTAGAGGCAATAATAAAGTGGTTATTATTTATATCTTTATGTTTATGATAAATGTTTATATATCATGCTATAATTGTATTAACCGAAACATTAGTACATGTGTGATATGTAGACAAACAAGAAGTCCCTAGTATGCCTCTTAAACTAGCTTGTTGATTAATGGATGATTAGTTTCATAATCATGAACATTGGATGTTATTAATAACAAGGTTATGTCATTGTATGAATGATGTAATGGACACACCCAATTAAGCGTAGCATAAGATCTCGTCATTAAGTTATTTGCTATAAGCTTTCGATACATAGTTACCTAGTCCTTATGACCATGAGATCATATAAATCACTTATACCAGAAAGGTACTTTGATTACACCAAACACCACTGCGTAAATGGGTGGCTATAAAGGTGGGATTAAGTATCCGGAAAGTATGAGTTGAGGCATATGGATCAATAGTGGGATTTGTCCATCCCGATGACGGATAGATATACTCTGGGCCCTCTCGGTGGAATGTCGTCTAATGTCTTGCAAGCATATGAATGAGTTCATAAGAGACCACATACCACGGTACGAGTAAAGAGTACTTGTCAGGAGACGAGGTTGAACAAGGTATAGAGTGATACCGAAGATCAAACCTCGGACAAGTAAAATATCGCGAGACAAAGGGAATTGGTATTGTATGTGAATGGTTCATTCGATCACTAAAGTCATCGTTGAATATGTGGGAGCCATTATGGATCTCCAGATCCTGCTATTGGTTATTGGTCGGAGTGAGTACTCAACCATGTCCGCATAGTTCACGAACCGTAGGGTGACACACTTAAAGTTGGATGTTGAAATGGTAGTACTTGAATATGGAATGGAGTTCGAATATTTGTTCGGAGTCCCGGATGAGATCCCGGACATCACGAGGAGTTCCGGAATGGTCCGGAGAATAAGATTCATATATAGGATGTCATTTTATGTGAATTAAAATGTCGCGGAAGGTTCTATGGAAGGTTCTAGAAGGTTCTAGAAAAGTCCGGAAGAAACCACCAAGGAAGGTGGAGTCCACATGGGACTCCACCTCCATGGCCGGCCAACCCTAGTGGGGGAGGAGTCCCAAGTGGACTCCCCCTTAGGGGGCCGGCCACCCCCCCCCCCATATGGGAGGTGGAACTCCCACCTTTGGTGGGAGTCCTAGCTTGGCTAGGTTTCCCCCTCTTATGGAAGGTTTTTGGTTCGGGTCTTATTCGAAGACTTGGACACCAACACTTGGGGATCCACCTATATAATGAGGGGCCAAGGGAGGGGGCCGGCCACCCCAAGACCACAAGCTGGCCGCCCCCTGATGGCGTGTAACTCACACGTTCGTTGGGAACCCCAAGAGGAAGGTATGATGCGCACAGCAGCAAGTTTTCCCTCAGAAAGAAACCAAGGTTTATCGAACCAGGAGGAGCCAAGAAGCACGTTGAAGGTTGATGGCGGCGGGATGTAGTGCGGTGCAACACCAGGGATTCCGGCGCCAACGTGGAACCTGCACAACACAACCAAAGTACTTTGCCCCAACGAAACAGTGAGGTTGTCAATCTCACCGGCTTGCTGTAACAAAGGATTAACCGTATTGTGTGGAAGATGATTGTTTGCAGAAAATAGTAGAATAGTAATTCAGTAGATTGTATTTCAGTATAGAGAATTGGACCGGGGTCCACAGTTCACTAGAGGTGTCTCTCCCATAAGATAAACAGCATGTTGGGTGAACAAATTACAGTTGGGCAATTGACAAATAAAGAGGGCATGACCATGCACATACATATTATGATGAGTATAGTGAGATTTAATTGGGCATTACGACAAAGTACATAGACCGCCATCCAGCATGCATCTATGCCTAAAAAGTCCACCTTCAGGTTATCATCCGAACGCGCTCCATTATTAAGTTGCTAACAACAGACTAAGGCTTTAAGTTTTTCGCGTAATGTTATCAGTAACGACATCCTTGAACATCGCACCTATGTTTTATCCCTAGTGGCAACAAGACATCCACAACCTTAGAACTTTCTATCAACATCCCGAGATATCAATGGAGGCATGAACCCACTATCGAGCATAAATACTCCCTCTTGGAGTTACAAGCATCTACTTGGCCAGAGCATCTACTAGTAACGGAGAGCATGCAAGATCATAAACAACACATAGACATAACTTTGATAATCAACATAACAAGTATTCTCTATTCATTGGATCCCAACAAACGCAACATATAGAATTACAGATAGATGATCTTGATCATGTTAGGCAGCTCACAAGATCCGACAATGATAGCACAATGGGGAGAAGACAACCATCTAGCTACTGCTATGGACCCATAGTCCAGGGGTAGACTACTCACACATCACTCTGGAGGCGACCATGGCGGCGTAGAGTCCTCCGGGAGATGATTCCCCTCTCCGGCAGGGTGCCGGAGGCGATCTCCTGGATCCCCCGAGATGGGATCGGCGGCGGCGGCGTCTCTGGAAGGTTTTCCGTATCGTGGCTCTCGGTACTGGGGGTTTCACGACGGAGGCTTTAAGTAGGCGGAAGGGCAGGTCAGGAGGCGGCACGAGGGGCCCACACCATAGGGCCGCGCGGCCAAGGGGGGGCCGCACCGCCCTAGGGTGTGGCCACCTCGTGGCCCCACTTCGTCTCCTCTTCGGTCTTCTGGAAGCTTCGTGGCAAAATAGGACCCTGGGCGTTGATTTCGTCCAATTCAGAGAATATTTCGTTACTAGGATTTCTGAAACCAAAAACAGCAGAAAATGAAGAAGCGGCACTTCGGCATCTTGTTAATAGGTTAGTTCCAGAAAATGCACGAATATGACATAAAGTGTGCATAAAACATGTAGATAACATCAATAATGTGGCATGGAACATAAGAAATTATCGATACGTTGGAGACGTATCAGCATCCCCAAGCTTAGTTCTGCTCGTCCCGAGCAGGTAAAACGATAACAAAGATAATTTCTGGAGTGACATGCCATCATAACCTTGATCATACTATTTGTAAAGCATATGTAGTGAATGCAGCGATCAAAACAATGTATATGACATGAGTAAACAAGTGAATCATATAGCAAAGACTTTTCATGAATAGTGCTTCAAGACAAGCATCAATAAGTCTTGCATAAGAGTTAACTCATAAAGCAATAATTCAAGGTAAAAGCATTGAAGCAACACAAAGGAAGATTAAGTTTCAGCGGTTGCTTTCAACTTGTAACATGTATATCTCATGGATATTGTCATCATAGAGTAATATAATAAGTGCAATATGCAAGTATGTAGGAATCAATGCACAGTTCACACAAGTGTTTGCTTCTTGAGGTGGAGAGAAATAGGTGAACTGACTCAACAATGAAAGTAAAAGAATGGTCCTCCATAGAGGAAAAGCATCGATTGCTATATTTGTGCTAGAGCTTTGATTTTGAAAACATGAAACAATTTTGTCAACGGTAGTAATAAAGCATATGCATCATGTAAATTATATCTTATAAGTTGCAAGCCTCATGCATAGTATACTAATAGTGCCCGCACCTTGTCCTAATTAGCTTGGACTACCGGATCATCACAATGCACATGTTTTAACCAAGTGTCACAAAGGGGTACCTCTATGCCGCCTGTACAAAGGTCTAAGGAGAAAGCTCGCATTGGATTTCTCGCTATTGATTATTCTTAACTTAGACATCCATACCGGGACAACATAGACAACAGATAATGGACTCCTCTTTTATGCATAAGCATGTAACAACAATTAATAATTTTCTCATATGAGATTGAGGATATTGTCCAAAACTGAAACTTCCACCATGGATCATGGCTTTAGTTAGCGGCCCAATGTTCTTCTCTAACAATATGCATGCTTAACCATAAGGTGGTAGATCTCCCTTACTTCAGACAAGACGAACATGCATAGCAACTCACATGAAATTCAACAAAGAGTAGTTGATGGTGTCCCCAGTGAACATGGTTATCGCACAACAAGCAACTTAATAAGAGATAAAGTGCATAAGAACATATTCAATACCACAATAGTTTTTAAGCTATTTGTCCCATGAGCTATATATTGCAAAAGTGAATGATGGAATTTTAAAGGTAGCACTCAAGCAATTTACTTTGGAATGGCGGAAAATACCATGTAGTAGGTAGGTATGGTGGACACAAATGGCATAGTGGTTGGCTCAAGTATTTTGGATGCATGAGAGGTAATCCCTCTCGATACAAGGTTTTAGGCTAGCAAGGCTTATTTGAAACAAATGCAAGGATGAACCGGTGCAGCAAAACTCACATAAAAGACATATTGTAAACATTATAAGACTCTACACCGTCTTCCTTGTTGTTCAAACTCAATACTAGAAATTATCTAGACCTTAGAGAGACCAAATATGCAAACCAAATTTTAGCATGCTCTATGTATTTCTTCATTAATGGGTGCAAAGCATATGATGCAAGAGCTTAAACATGAGCACAACAATTGCCAAGTATCACATTACCCAAGACATTTATAGCAATTACTACATGTATCATTTTCCAATTCCAACCATATAACAATTTAACGAAGAAGAAACTTCGCCATGAATACTATGAGTAGAGCCTAAGGACATACTTGTCCATATGCTACAGCGGAGCGTGTCTCTCTCCCATAAAGTGAATGCTAGGATCCATTTTATTCAAACAAAACAAAAATAAAAACAAACCGATGCTCCAAGCAAAGCACATAAGATGTGATGGAATAAAAATATAGTTTCAGGGGAGGAACCTGATAATGTTGTCGATGAAGAAGGGGATGCCTTGGGCATCCCCAAGCTTAGACGCTTGAGTCTTCTTAGAATATGCAGGGGTGAACCACCGGGGCATCCCCAAGCTTAGAGCTTTCACTCTCCTTGATCATGTTGCATCATACTCCTCTCTTGATCCTTGAAAACTTCCTCCACACCAAACTTTAGAACAACTCATTAGAGGGTTAGCGACAATAAAAATTAACATGTTCAGAGGTGACATAATCATTCTTAATACTTCTGGACATTGCATAAAGCTACTGTACATTCATGGATCAAAGAAATTCATCCAACATAGCAAAAGAGGCAATGCGAAATAAAAGGCAGAATCTGTTAAAACAGAACAGTTCGTATTGACGAATTTTATCGAGCCACCAGACTTGCTTAAATGAAAATTCTAAAATTGAATGAAAGTTGCGTACATATCTGAGGATCACTCACGTAAATTGGCATAATTTTCTGAGTTACCTACAGAGAAAACAGCCCAGATTCGTGACAGCAAAGAAATCTGTTTCTGCGCAGTAATCCAAATCTAGTATGAACTTTTCTATCAACGACTTTACTTGGCACAACAAAACACTAAACTAAGATAAGGAGAGGTTGCTACAGTAGTAAACAACTTCCAAGACACAAAATAAAAACAAAGTACTGTAGTAAAAACCATGGGTTGTCTCCCATAAACGCTTTTCTTTAACGCCTTTCAGCTAGGCGCAGAAAGTGTGTATCAAGTATTATCAAGAGACGAAGTATCAACATCATAATTTGTTCTAATAATAGAATCAAAAGGTAACTTCATTCTCTTTCTAGGGAAGTTTTCCATACCTTTCTTGAGAGGAAATTGATATTTTATATTACCTTCCTTCATATCAATGATAGCACCAACAGTTCGAAGAAAAGGTCTTCCCAATATAATGGGACAAGATGCATTGCATTCAATATCCAAGACAACAAAATCAACGGGGACAAGGTTATTGTTAACGGTAATACGAACATTATCAACTTTCCCCAAAGGTTTCTTTGTAGAATGATCAGCAAGATTAACATCCAAATAACAATTTTTCAGCGGTGGCAAGTCAAGCATATTATAAATTTTCTTAGGCATAACAGAAATACTTGCACCAAGATCACATAAAGCATTACAATCAAAATCTTTAACCTTCATCTTAATGATGGGCTCCCAACCATCCTCTAGCTTTTTAGGAATAGAGGCTTTGCGCTCTAGTTTCTCTTCTCTAGCTTTTATGAGAGCATTTGTAATATGTTGCGTGAAAGCCAAATTTATAGCACTAGCATTAGGACTTTTAGCAAGTTTTTGCAAGAAATTTATAACTTCAGAGATGTGGAAATCATCAAAATTCAAACCATTATAATCTAAAGCAATGGGATCATCATCCCCAATGTTGGAAAAAATTTCAGCAGTTTTATCGCAGGGCTTTCAAATAGCTTTAGCAATTTCAGGCAGTTTCTCGCGCTTTGCATTAGAAGTGAAAACATTGCTAACACCAATTCTTTTATTATTAATAGTAGGAGGTGCAACAACATGTGTAGCATTAGCATTACTAGTGGTGGTAATAGTCCAAACTTTAGCTACCTTCTTTTCTTTAGCTAGTTTTTCATTTTCTTCTCTATCCCACCTAGCACGCAGTTCAGCCATTAATCTTATATTCTCATTAATTCTAACTTGAATGGCATTTGCTGTAGTAACAATTTTGTTATGATGATTTTCATTAGGCATAACTTTCAATTTCAAAAGATCAACATCAGCAGCAAGACTATCGACTTTAGAAGCAAGTATATCAATTTTCCCAAGCTTTTCTTCAACAGATTTGTTAAAAGCAGTTTGTGTACTAATAAATTCTTTAAGCATGGCTTCAAGTCCAGGGGGTGTGTTCCTATTATTGTTGTAAGAATTCCCATAAGAATTACCATAGCCGTTGCCATTATTATAAGGATATGGCCTATAGTTGTTACTAAATTGTTCCAGTAAGCATTGTTGTTGAAATTATTATTTTTAATGAAGTTTACATCAACATGTTCTTCTTGTGCAACCAATGAAGCTAATGGAACATTATTAGGATCAACATTAGTCCTATCATTCACAAGCATAGACATAATAGCATCAATCTTATCACTCAAGGAAGAGGTTTCTTCGACAGAATTTACCTTCTTACCTTGTGGAGCTCTTTCTGTGTGCCATTCAGAGTAGTTGATCATCATATTATCAAGAAGCTTTGTTGCTTCACCAAGAGTGATGGACATAAAGGTACCTCCAGCAGCTGAATCCAATAAATTCCGCGAAGAAAAATTCAGTCCTGCATAAAAGGTTTGGATGATCATCCAAGTAGTCAGTCCATGGGTTGGGCAATTTTTAACCAAAGATTTCATTCTTTCCCATGCTTGTGCAACATGTTCAGTATCTAATTGTTTAAAATTCATTATGCTACTCCTCAAAGATATAATTTTAGCAGGGGGATAATATCTACCAATAAAAGCATCCTTGCATTTAGTCCATGAATCAATACTATTCTTAGGCAGAGATAGCAACCAATCTTTAGCTCTTCCTCTTAATGAGAAAGGGAACAATTTTAGTTTAATAATGTCACCATATACATCTTTATATTTTTGCATTTCACATAATTCAACAAAATTATTAAGATGGGCAGCAGCATCATCAGAACTAACACCAGAAAATTGCTCTCGCATAACAAGATTTAGTAAAGCAGGTTTAATTTCAAAGAATTCTGCTGTAGTAGCAGGTGGAGCAATAGGTGTGCATAAGAAATCATTATTATTTGTGGTTGTGAAGTCACACAACTTAGTATTTTCAGGGGTAGCCATTTTAGCAACAGTAAATAAAGCAAACTAGATAAAGTAAATGCAAGTAACTAATTTTTTTGTGTTTTTGATATAGCAAACAAGATAGCAAATAAAGTAAAACTAGCAACTAATTTTTTTGTATTTTGATTTAGTGCAGCAAACAAAGTAGTAAATAAAACTAAGCAATACAAAAACAAAGTAAAGAGATTGGGATGTGGAGACTCCCCTTGCAGCGTGTCTTGATCTCCCCGGCAACGGCGCCAGAAAAAGAGCTGTTGACGTGGGAGTTGAAAATCTTTGTGGTGTAACTTTTCTTCGTTCCCCGGCAACGGCGCCAGAAAAAGAGCTTGATGGCGTGTAACTCACACGTTCGTTGGGAACCCCAAGAGGAAGGTATGATGCGCACAGCAGCAAGTTTTCCCTCAGAAAGAAACCAAGGTTTATCGAACCAGGAGGAGCCAAGAAGCACGTTGAAGGTTGATGGCGGCGGGATGTAGTGCGGCGCAACACCAGGGATTCCGGCGCCAACGTGGAACCTGCACAACACAACCAAAATACTTTGCCCCAATGAAACAGTGAGGTTGTCAATCTCACCGGCTTGCTGTAACAAAGGATTAACCGTATTGTGTGGAAGATGATTGTTTGCAGAAAACAAAGAGAACAAGTATTGCAGTAGATTGTATTTCAGTATAGAGAATTGGACTGGGGTCCACAGTTCACTAGAGGTGTCTCTCCCATAAGATAAACAGCATGTTGGGTGAACAAATTACAGTTGGGCAATTGACAAATAAAGAGGGCATGACCATGCACATACATATTATGATGAGTATAGTGAGATTTAATTGGGCATTACGACAAAGTACATAGACCGCCATCCAGCATGCATCTATGCCTAAAAAGTCCACCTTCAGGTTATCATCCGAACCCCCTCCAGTATTAAGTTGCTAACAACAGACAATTGCATTAAGTATTGCGCGTAATGTAATCAGTAACTACATCCTTGAACATAGCACCAATGTTTTATCCCTAGTGGCAACAGCACATCCACAACCTTAGAACTTTCTATCACTGTCCCAGATATCAATGGAGGCATGAACCCACTATCGAGCATAAATACTCCCTCTTGGAGTTACAAGCATCTACTTGGCCAGAGCATCTACTAGTAACAGAGAGCATGCAAGATCATAAACAACACATAGACATAACTTTGATAATCAACATAACAAGTATTCTCTATTCATCGGATCCCAACAAACGCAACATATAGAATTACAGATAGATGATCTTGATCATGTTAGGCAGCTCACAAGATCCGACAATGATAGCACAATGGGGAGAAGACAACCATCTAGCTACTGCTATGGACCCATAGTCCAGGGGTAGACTACTCACACATCACTCCGGAGGCGACCATGGCGGCGTAGAGTCCTCCGGGAGATGATTCCCCTCTCCGGCAGGGTGCCGGAGGCGATCTCCTGGATCCCCCGAGATGGGATCGGCGGCGGCGGCGTCTCTGGAAGGTTTTCCGTATCGTGGCTCTCGGTACTGGGGGTTTCGCGACGGAGGCTTTAAGTAGGCGGAAGGGCAGGTCAGGAGGCGGCACGAGGGGCCCACACCATAGGGCCGCGCGGCCAAGGGGGGGGGCCGCGCCGCCCTAGGGTGTGGCCACCTCGTGGCCCCACTTCGTCTCCTCTTCGGTCTTCTGGAAGCTTCGTGGCAAAATAGGACCCTGGGCGTTGATTTCGTCCAATTCCGAGAATATTTCGTTACTAGGATTTCTGAAACCAAAAACAGCAGAAAACAGCAACTGGCACTTCGGCATCTTGTTAATAGGTTAGTTCCAGAAAATGCACGAATATGACATAAAGTGTGCATAAAACATGTAGATAACATCAATAATGTGGCATGGAACATAAGAAAATATTGATATGTTGGAGACGTATCACCCCCCTTGAAGTGGCCGGCCACCCCCTCCCAAACCCTAGCCGCCCCCCTCTCCTCCATAACTCCCGCGTAGCTTTAGCGAAGCTCCGCCGGACTTCTCCACCACCACCGACACCACGCCGTCGTGCTGTCGGATTCAAGAGGAGCTACTACTTCCGCTGCCCGCTGGAACGGGGAGAAGGACGTCGTCTTCATCAACAACCAAACGTGTGACCGAGTACGGAGGTGCTGCCCGTTCGTGGCGCCGGAACCGATCGTGATCAAGATCTTCTACGCGCTTTTGCAAGCGGCAAGTGAACGTCTACCGCAACAACAAGAGCCTCCTCTTGTAGGCTTTGGAATCTCTTCAAGGGTGAGACTCGATAAACCCCTCGTTGCTACCGTCTTCTAGATTGCATCTTGGCTTGGATTGCGTGTTCGCGGTAGGAAATTTTTTGTTTTCTATGCAACGTTATCCTACACTTTGGTAGACTTACCTGATAGCCGAAAGGCTGTCGAGAATAAATGGATCTTCAAGAGAAAAACAGATGCTGATGGTAATATTACTGTCTATAAAGCTCGACTTGTCGCAAAGGGTTTCCGACAAATTCAAGGAGTTGACTATGATGAGACTTTCTCACCTGTAGCGAAGCTAAAATCTGTGAGGATTTTGTTAGCAATAGCTGCATTTTTCGATTATGAGATTTGGCAGATGGATGTCAAAACGGCGTTCCTTAATGGAGACATTGAGGAAGAGTTGTATATGGTACAACCCAAAGGTTTTGTCGATCCTAAAAATGCTGACAAAGTATGCAAACTTCAGCGTTCAATCTATGGACTGAAGCAAGCATCAAGAAGTTGGAACCGATGCTTTGATAAGGTGATCAAAGACTTCGGGTTTATACAGTGTCATAGAGAGGCCTGTATTTACAAGAAAGTGAGTGGGAGCTCTGTAGCATTCCTGATATTATATGTAGATGACATATTATTGATCGGGAATGATATAGAACTATTAAGCAGTGTTAAAGGTTATTTGAATAATAGTTTTTCAATGAAAGACCTTGGTGAAGCATCGTATATATTAGGCATCAAGATTTATAGAGATAGATCAAGACGCCTAATAGGGCTATCACAGAGTACATATCTGGACAAGATTCTAAAGAAGTTTAGAATGGACGAAAGTAAGAAAGGGTTCTTACCTATGTTACCAGGCAAGGTCTTGAGTAAGACTCAAGGACCGGCTACGGCAGAAGAAAGAGAAAGGATGAGTAATATCCCCTATGCCTCGGCAGTAGGATCTATCATGTATACCATGCTATGTACTAGACCGGATATAGCACATGCTGTTAGTTTGACTAGCAGATATCAAAGTGATCCAGGAATGGAACACTGGACAGCGGTCAAGAATATCCTGAAGTACTTGAAAAGAACTAAGGATATGTTTCTTTGTTATGGAGGTGACCAAGAGCTCGTTGTAAACGGTTACACCGATGCAAGTTGGAACACTGATCCTGATGACTCTAAGTCACGATGCAGGTACGTGTTTATATTGAATGGTGCTGCAGTAAGCTGGGCAAGCTCGAAGCAGTGCACGGTGGCGAAGTCTTCAACAGAATCAGAGTATATAGCGGCTTCAAAGGCTTCATCAGAAGCGGTATGGATGAAGAGGTTCATTGTAGAGCTCGGTGTGGTTCCTAGTGCATTGGACCCATTAATCATTTATTGTGATAACATGGGTGCCATCGCCAATGCACAAGAGCCAAGGTCACACAAGAGGCTGAAGCATATCAAGCTGCGTTACCACTCGATTCGCGAGTACATCGAAGATGGAGAAGTAAAGATTTGCAAAGTACACACTGATCTGAATGTAGCAGATCCGTTGACTAAAGCTCTCCCTAGGGCAAAGCATGACCAACACCAGAATGCCATGGGTGTTAGGTATATTACAATGTAATCTAGATTATTGACTCTAGTGCAAGTGGGAGACTGAAGAAGATATGCCCTAGAGGCAATAATAAAGTGGTTATTATTTATATCTTTATGTTTATGATAAATGTTTATATATCATGCTATAATTGTATTAACCGAAACATTAGTACATGTGTGATATGTAGACAACAAAGAAGTCCCTAGTATGCCTCTTAACTAGCTTGTTGATTAATGGATGATTAGTTTCATAATCATGAACATTGGATGTTATTAATAACAAGGTTATATCATTGTATGAATGATGTAATGGACACACCCAATTAAGCGTAGCATAAGATCTCGTCATTAAGTTATTTGCTATAAGCTTTCGATACATAGTTACCTAGTCCTTATGACCATGAGATCATGTAAATCACTTATACCGGAAAGGTACTTTGATTACACCAAACGCCACTGCGTAAATGGGTGGTTATAAAGGTGGGATTAAGTATCCGGAAAGTATGAGTTGAGGCATATGGATCAACAGTGGGATTTGTCCATCCCGATGACGGATAGATATACTCTGGGCCCTCTCGGTGGAATGTCGTCTAATGTCTTGCAAGCATATGAATAAGTTCATAAGAGACCACATACCACGGTACGAGTAAAGAGTACTTGTCAGGAGACGAGGTTGAACAAGGTATAGAGTGATACCGAAGATCAAACCTCGGACAAGTAAAATATCGCGTGACAAAGGGAATTGGTATTGTATGTGAATGGTTCATTCGATCACTAAAGTCATCGTTGAATATGTGGGAGCCATTATGGATCTCCAGATCCCGCTATTGGTTATTGGTCGGAGTGAGTACTCAACCATGTCCTCATAGTTCACGAACCGTAGGGTGACACACTTAAAGTTGGATGTTGAAATGGTAGAACTTGAATATGGAATGGAGTTCGAATATTTGTTCGGAGTCCCGGATGAGATCCCGGACATCACGAGGAGTTCCGGAATGGTCCGGAGAATAAGATTCATATATAGGATGTCATTTTATGTGAATTAAAATGACGCGGAAGGTTCTATGGAAGGTTCTAGAAAAGTCCGGAAGAAACCACCAAGGAAGGTGGAGTCCACATGGGACTCTGATGTCTACGCCCCCTCCTTTTCCTGTAGACAGTGTTGGGCCTCCAAGAGCAGAGGTTTGTAGAACAGCAGCAAGTTTTCCCTTAAGTGGATCACCCAAGGTTTATCGAACTCAGGGAGGAAGAGGTCAAAGATATCCCTCTCATGCAACCCTGCAACCACAAAGCAAGAAGTCTCTTGTGTCCCCAACACACCTAATAGGTGCACTAGTTCGGCGAAGAGATAGTGAAATACAGGTGGTATAAATAAGTATGAGCAGTAGCAACGGCACCAGAAAAGTGCTTTGCCCAGGACAGTAAACAAGCAGTAGTAACGCAGCAGTAGTAACGCAGTAAAACAGTAAACAAGCAGCGATAGCAGTATTTGGGAACAAGGCCTAGGGATCATACTTTCACTAGTGGACACTCTCAACATTGATCACATAACAGAATAGATAAATGCATACTCTACACTCTTGTTGGATGATGAACACATTGCGTAGGATTACACGAACCCTCAATGCCGGAGTTAACAAGCTCCACAATTCAATGTTCATATTTAAATAACCTTAGAGTGTAAGATAGATCAATACGACTAAACCAAGTACTAACGTAGCATGCACACTGTCACCTTCATGCTAAGAAAGGAGGAATAGATCTCATCAATACTATCATAGCAATAGTTAACTTCATAATCTACAAGAGATCATAATCATAGCATAAACCAAGTACTAACACGGATGCACACACTGTCACCATTACACCGTGCAGGAGGAATAAAACTACTTTAATAACATTGCTAGAGTAGCACATAGATAAATTGTGATACAAAACACATTGCAATCATAAAGAGATATAAATAAGCACTTCACTATGCCATTCATAACAGTGAATAAGTATTCTGTGAAATATAGCCTAAGAGACCCACACGGTGCACACACTGTCACCTTTACACACGTGGGACAAGGAGTCTCCGGAGATCACATAAGTAAAATTCACTTGACTAGCATAACGACATCTAGATTACAAGCATCATCATATGAATCTCAATCATGTAAAGCAGCTCATGAGATTATTGTATTGAAGTACATAGGAGAGAGATGAACCACATAGCTACCGGTACAGCCCCGAGCCTCGATGGAGAACTACTCCCTCCTCATGGGAGCAGCAGCGGTGATGAAGATGGCGGTGGAGATGGCATCGGTGTCGATGGAGAAGCCTTCCGGGGGCACTTCCCCGTTCCGGCGGCGTGCCGGAACAGAGACTCCTGTCCCCCAGATCTTGGCTTCGCGATGGCGGCGGCTCTCGGGTGTTCTGGATGCTTCCGGGCAAAATAGGAACCTGGGCGTTGATTTCGTCCGATTCCGAGAATATTTCGTTACTAGGATTTCTGAAACCAAAAACAGCAGAAAACAACAACTGGCTCTTCGGCATCTTGTTAATAGGTTAGTTCCAGAAAATGCACGAATATGACATAAAGTGTGCATAAAACATGTAGATATCATCAATAATGTGGCATGGAACATAAGAAATTATCGATACGTCGGAGACGTATCAGCATCCCCAAGCTTAGTTCTGCTCGTCCCGAGCAGGTAAAACGATAACAAAGATAATTTCTGAAGTGACATGCCATCATAACCTTGATCAAACTATTTGTAAAGCATATGTAATGAATGCAGCGATCAAAACAATGTATATGACATGAGTAAACACGTGAATCATAAAGCAAAGACTTTTCATGAATAGTACTTCAAGACAAGCATCAATAAGTCTTGCATAAGAGTTAACTCATAAAGCAATAATTCAAAGTAGACGCATTGAAGAAACACAAAGGAAGATGAAGTTTCAGCGGTTGCTTTCAACTTGTAACAAGTATATCTCATGGATAGTTGTCAATGTAAAGTAATATAACAAGTGCAATATGCAAGTATGTAGGAATCAATGCACAGTTCACACAAGTGTTTGCTTCTTGAGATGGAGAGAAATAGGTGAACTGACTCAACAATAAAAGTAAAAGAATGGTCCTTCAAAGAGAAAAAGCATCGATTGCTATATTTGTGCTAGAGCTTTGATTTTGAAAACATGAAACAATTTTGTCAACGGTAGTAATAAAGCATATGTATCATGTAAATTATATCTTACAAGTTGCAAGCCTCATGCATAGTATACTAATAGTGCCCGCACCTTGTCCTAATTAGCTTGGACTACCGGATCATCGCAATACACATGTTTTAACCAAGTGTCACAATGGGGTACCTCCATGCCGCCTGTACAAAGGTCTAAGGAGAAAGCTCGCATTGGATTTCTCGCTATTGATTATTCTCAACTTAGACATCCATACCGGGACAACATAGACAACAGATAATGGACTCCTCTTTAATGCATAAGCATGTGGCAACAATTATTATTCTCATATGAGATTGAGGATATATGTCCAAAACTGAAACTTCCACCATGAATCATGGCTTTAGTTAGCGGCCCAATGTTCTTCTCTAACAATATGCATGCTTAACCATAAGGTGGTAGATCTCTCTTACTTCAGACAAGACGAACATGCATAGCAACTCACTTGAAATTCAACAAAAGGTAGTTGATGGCGTCCCCAGGAACATGGTTATCGCACAACAAGCAACTTAATAAGAGATAAAGTGCATAAGTACATATTCAATACCACAATAGTTTTTAAGCTATTTGTCCCATGAGCTATATATTGCAAAGGTGAATGATGGAATTTTAAAGGTAGCACTCAAGCAATTTACTTTGGAATGGCGGAGAAATACCATGTAGTAGGTAGATATGGTGGACACAAATGGCATAATGGTTGGCTCAAGTATTTTGGATGCATGAGAGGTATTCCCTCTCGATACAAGGTTTAGGCTAGCAAGGTTATTTGAAGCAAACACAAGTATGAACCGGTACAGCAAAACTTACATAAGAACATATCGCAAGCATTATAATACTCTACACTGTCTTCCTTGTTGCTCAAACACTTTACCAGAAAATATCTAGACCTTAAGAGAGATCAATTATGCAAACCAATTTCAACAAGCTTTACGGTAGTTCTCCACTAATAGGTTTAAACTACATGCAAAAACTTATGATCTACTTGAGAGCTCAAAACAATTGCCAAGTATCAAATTATTCAAGACATATGAGGCATTTTCCTTTTCCAACCAAATAAAGATAAGTATTGTAGCTTCCAACTTTTATCATTGAACATTAAAAGTAAAACGAAGAACACGAGTGTTCATATGAAAAAGCGGAGCGTGTCTCTCTCCCAAACAAGGATTGCTAGGATCCGAATTTATTCAAACACAAACAAAAATAAAAGCACACAGACGCTCCAAGTAAAGCACATATGGTGTGACCGAATAAAAATATAGTTTCAGGGGAGGAACCTGATAAGTTGATGAAGAAGGGGATACCTTGGGCATCCCCAAGCTTAGACGCTTGAGTCTTCTTGAAATATGCAG
This sequence comes from Lolium perenne, assembly GCF_019359855.2. Lineage (NCBI taxonomy): Eukaryota > Viridiplantae > Streptophyta > Magnoliopsida > Poales > Poaceae > Lolium > Lolium perenne. The sequence continues at coordinate 67,326,522 of NC_067246.2, forward strand.
GAATGAACCACGGGGGCATCCCCAAGCTTAGAATTTTCACTCTTCTTGATCATATATCATCCTCCTCTCTTGACCCTTGAAAACTTCCTTCACACCAAACTTCTCATAAACTTCATTAGAGGGTTAGTGCATAATCAAAAACTCACATGTTCAGAGGTGACATAATCATTCTTAACACTTCTGGACATTGCCCAAAGCTACTGGAGTTTAATGGAACAAAGAAATCCATCCCACATAGCAAAAGAGGCAATGCGAAATAAAAGGCAGAATCTGTCAAAACAGAACAGTCCGTAAAGACGAATTTTATTGAGGCACCAGACTTGCTCAAATAAGAAAACTCAAAACTAATGAAAGTTGAGTACATATCTGAGGAACACGGACGTAAATTGGCATATTTTTCTGATTTTCCTACAGAGAAAACAGCCCAGATTCGTGACAGATAGAAATCTGTTTCTGCGCAGAAATCCAAATCTAGCATCAACCTTCGATTAGAGGCTTCACTTGGCACAACAAAACACAAAACTAAGATAAGGAGAGGTTGCTACAGTAGTAAACAACTTCCAAGACAAAAATATAAAACAAAGTACTGTAGCAAAATAACACATGGGTTATCTCCCAAGAAATTGCTTTCTTTATAGCCATTAAGATGGGCTCAGCAGTTTTAATGATGCACTCACAAGAAATAGTATTTGAAGCAAAAGAGAGCATCAAGAGGCAAATCCAAAACACATTTAAGTCTAACATGCTTCCTATGCAAAGGAATCTTGTAAATAAACAAGTTCATGAAAAGCAAAGTAACAAGCATAGGAAGATAAAACAAGAATAACTTCAAAAATTTCAGCATATAGAGAGGTGTTTTAGTACCATGAAAATTTCTACTACCATATTTTCCTCTCTCATAATAATTTTCAGTAGCTTCATGAACAAACTCAACAATATAACTATCACATGCAGCATGCTTTTCATGATCCATAAACACATAATTTTTATCAAGCTCAAAATAGTAGGATCAAAACTTTCAAACTCACTTTTATCAATAATATAACATGATGATTGATCAATCTCAAGAGATATGGGACTCATACATAAAGTCAAGAACTCTCCAATCCCATTTTCATTAGTAGTACAATTAATTTTATCAAGTAACATAGGACCATCATCTAGAGCTTTATCATAAACATTTGCCAAGCAAAATTCTTTAGTATCATGCATTTCGACATCGGGCACAAACAAAGCATTATCATAAGATTTATCAAAGTAGCATGGATTATCATAAATAACAGTAGTATAATTATTCTCACAAGTATTACTCATAGGTACTATTTCAAGAGAATCCACAGGAACATAACATTCAACCTCTTTCGGTAAGCATGGAGGACAATCAAATAGTGTAAGAGATAAAGAGTTACTCTCATTAGAAGGTTGGCATGGGTAGCTAATCCATTCTTCCCCCTTTTGTTCGTCGCTCTCCTCTTCTTTTTCATCCAATGAGCTTTCAGGTTCATCAATTTCCTCCTCTTTTTCATCCAATGCGCTTTCAGGTTCATCAATTTCTTCTTCCACAGGTTCCTGCAAATTGTGAGTGCATTCTTGTGCATTAATGTGTCTCTCTTTATAATCAAGGATATAAGGATTCCTATTGTAGCATTCTATGCAAGAATTAAGGATAGTAGAGACATAATCTTTAAGGTCCTTACAAATAGCACAAGTTTCATAATTCTCAACCATGAAGGATTCTATCTCGGAGGCTCCCATAAATAAGACAAATTGTTCTACCTCTTCGAACCCATAATGAATATAGCAATTCCGATTATAGCTCTTAATAAAATATTCCTCACTAAAGCCACATTGAAATTTAAGATGTTTAGTATCCTGTCGAGAGCAACAGTTTATATCATGGCGTCTAAGCAAGATTCTAGCAATTGTATTTAATTTTTCTATCATAGCACTCATTATTTTCCCAGTTCTTGATTCTCTATAACAATTATAACATTCCATAAGCTCCAGGTAGGTTGTAGGTTCTCCCATAATAGCAGTTTTTAATTTTTCGGTTTTTCAAATTTTTATGGATTTTTGGGTATATGAGACAAATAAAACAAGACAAAAAATAAACTAAGCAGAAGTAAACTACGCAAACTAATACTAGACAGAAATAAACTAAGCACAAATAAACTAGGCAAAAGTAAACTAAGCAAAGCAAAATAAAACAAATTAAAAACAGAGAGAGAGGTAGAGTGTACTCCCCAGGTGAACTTATGAGTAGAGCTATGCCTCCCCGGCAACGGCGCCAGAAAATAGCTTGATGTCTACGCCCCCTCCTTTTCCTGTAGACAGTGTTGGGCCTCCAAGAGCAGAGGTTTGTAGAACAGCAGCAAGTTTTCCCTTAAGTGGATCACCCAAGGTTTATCGAACTCAGGGAGGAAGAGGTCAAAGATATCCCTCTCATGCAACCCTGCAACCACAAAGCAAGAAGTCTCTTGTGTCCCCAACACACCTAATAGGTGCACTAGTTCGGCGAAGAGATAGTGAAATACAGGTGGTATAAATAAGTATGAGCAGTAGCAACGGCACCAGAAAAGTGCTTTGCCCAGGACAGTAAACAAGCAGTAGTAACGCAGCAGTAGTAACGCAAAGAAACAAGAAACAAGCAGCGATAGCAGTATTTGGGAACAAGGCCTAGGGATCATACTTTCACTAGTGGACACTCTCAACATTGATCACATAACAGAATAGATAAATGCATACTCTACACTCTTGTTGGATGATGAACACATTGCGTAGGATTACACGAACCCTCAATGCCGGAGTTAACAAGCTCCACAATTCAATGTTCATATTTAAATAACCTTAGAGTGTAAGATAGATCAATACGACTAAACCAAGTACTAACGTAGCATGCACACTGTCACCTTCATGCTAAGAAAGGAGGAATAGATCTCATCAATACTATCATAGCAATAGTTAACTTCATAATCTACAAGAGATCATAATCATAGCATAAACCAAGTACTAACACAGATGCACACACTGTCACCATTACACCGTGCAGGAGGAATAAAACTACTTTAATAACATTGCTAGAGTAGCACATAGATAAATTGTGATACAAAACACATTGCAATCATAAAGAGATATAAATAAGCACTTCACTATGCCATTCATAACAGTGAATAAGTATTCTGTGAAATATAGCCTAAGAGACCCACACGGTGCACACACTGTCACCTTTACACACGTGGGACAAGGAGTCTCCGGAGATCACATAAGTAAAATTCACTTGACTAGCATAACGACATCTAGATTACAAGCATCATCATATGAATCTCAATCATGTAAGGCAGCTCATGAGATTATTGTATTGAAGTACATAGGAGAGAGATGAACCACATAGCTACCGGTACAGCCCCGAGCCTCGATGGAGAACTACTCCCTCCTCATGGGAGCAGCAGCGGTGATGAAGATGGCGGTGGAGATGGCAGCGGTGTCGATGGAGAAGCCTTCCGGGGGCACTTCCCCGTTCCGGCGGCGTGCCGGAACAGAGACTCCTGTCCCCCAGATCTTGGCTTCGCGATGGCGGCGGCTCTCGGGTGTTCTGGATGCTTCCGGGCAAAATAGGAACCTGGGCGTTGATTTCGTCCGATTCCGAGAATATTTCGTTACTAGGATTTCTGAAACCAAAAACAGCAGAAAACAGCAACTGGCTCTTCGGCATCTTGTTAATAGGTTAGTTCCAGAAAATGCACGAATATGACATAAAGTGTGCATAAAACATGTAGATATCATCAATAATGTGGCATGGAACATAAGAAATTATCGATACGTCGGAGACGTATCAGACTCCACCTCCATGGCCGGCCAACCCTAGTGGGGGTGGAGTCCCAAGTGGACTCCCCCTTAGGGGGCCGGCCAACCCCCCCATATGGGAGGTGGAACTCCCACCTCTAGTGGGAGTCCTAGCTTGGGTAGGTTTCCCCACCATATGGAAGGTTTTTGGTTCGGGTCTTATTCGAAGACTTGGAGACCAACACTTGGGGTTCCACCTATATAATGAGGGGCCAAGGGGAGGGGGCCGGCCACCCAAGAACCACAAGGTGGCCGCACCCCTATAGTGGCCGGCGCCCCCTCTCCCCAAACCCTAGCGGCCTCTCTCCTCCACTAAATCCCGCACGCTTAGCGAAGCTCCGCCGGACTTCTCCACCACCACCGACACCACGCCGTCGTGCTGTCGGATTCAAGAGGAGCTACTACTTCCGCTGCCCGCTGGAACGGGGAGGTGGACGTCGTCTTCATCAACAACCGAACGTGTGACCGAGTACGGAGGTGCTGCCCGTTCGTGGCGCCGGAAGCGATCGTGATCAAGATCTTATACGCGCTTTTGCAAGCGGCAAGTGAACGTCTACCGCAGCAACAAGAGGCTACTCTTGTAGGCTTTGGAATCTCTTCAAGGGTGAGACTCGATAAACCCCTCGTTGCTACCGTCTTCTAGATTGCAACTTGGCTTGGATTGCGTGTTCGCGGTAGGAAAATTTTTGTTTTCTATGCAACGTTATCCTACAGTAAATGCTTAATTTCAGTTGCAGCCTTAGAGTATATCCACTAAAAAGGAGTGCTACTAAATTCATTTGTGAAAAAAATTCAACATAGTGGTAGACTGTTTGTGCATCTTTGGCTGAACCGAGTCTCATTACATCAAACAACCATACATCCAAAATATAATCAGATATTTTTGTGTCCATGTGGTGTGAGTCGGTTAAAACCTTGAGGATAAAAAAATGTTCATGGACACGTAAGTATCATCAGTATATCAAATTCTGATGTGACACAATTGCAATTTAGAGGGTAACAAATCAACCCAAATCCGTGTCATGATTTTCTTACCATGTAAATTATCAAAAATACTACTAGTCCTATACTAGTCCATAGGACTAGTAAATTGTACCATAAAAGACACCTAATAATTTCCCCTCTTTCACGAGAGCACTACCACTATATTGTGCAGCTAACACGGGCCAGTCCCATCAACTCGTGAGATGATCTATCTGAGACAAAACCATGCAGTGGCGGAGGACCAAAAAAATCTGAGGTAGGGCGAACTTTTAAGAATGCAAATGCCAAAATAGTCCTAAAACAATAATGATGCATATGGTTCAAACACAATCACTAAATACAATAAAAATAAAAATATATTTTATTATAAATAGAACCTAAAAACATACCAATAATGCCTACTAAATGGCTAAGCTTTACCTCTTTTTAAAAAATCTAATGTAATTCAAACACTTAAGACGTTTGATTATCTCTCATTTGATGCATAACTCGGTCTTGATTATCTTTGTTGCCGAAAATTCCTTTCAATTGTTAATGCCGCCATGTGTAAACCAATGTCATCTTAATGGAGTGATAATGCGGTCGAAGAAAATATGCCATGCCTTTTAAATATCTAGAAATCTCGAAAGTCTTCAATTTCGCGAGCATAAATAATGAATAACTAGAACTTATCTTGTATATACTAAGATCCAATCAATAATAAATCTATGTTATCAACCGATGTTATTCATATTAAACATAGAATATGAGTCTATGTTTGGAGTCTATGTTTTTGATTTGCAGTCGATTTTGCGCAGTGTTCACTGAAACAAGCATAACTTTCTCATACGGAGTCTGTTTTCGACGTATGACCACTCAAATTTTTCAGAAAAAAACACGCGCATCTAAAGGTATTCACCAAAAATCAAGGTAGGACGGCTGCCCTACCTTGCCCTATTGGGAGCTTCGCCCCTGTCTGCGACAAATCATAGGAGCATGTGCTGCCTCCCCGCTGAGCTATGCCACAGGAAGGTCGCCCCTGACCACGAGACTAACTTTATGGCCTGATGGTCAGAGTAGTTTCTACCCGATCCACCATTCCATTTTCTTTTTTGTTACATCCTCATATCCCCTGATTTGTGCACCTTTGTTCTTCTTTGTTATGTGTATATGAAGATTTGGATGATGTGCCAGGTTGACGAGGCGAGCAGTTTTATTTCTCTGCTTTCTCATGTCTTCGGTAATTGGGAGTATATGAAGAGTCACCTTTGTTTAACAGATTTCGGTAATGCTTTCAATTGGAACAGCAAAGCTATTTTGAACTTCTGCTTCGGTCAAACTTACCCAAAGTAAAAAAGGTATTTCTGAAAAGAATCGCAAAAACATTTCGAGTCATTTATTTATGTACAACTACGTATCAAATTCTGCATGTTAGTTTCTATACATAATCAGAACATCCACTTTAATTCGTCAGACGACACGTCAATTGTTTGTATGCCCCTATTCTGATGTGCTTGGAATGAATTTGTATTTGTATCTCTTTGAAACATAGGGAGATTACAATACCCAGCTAACGCTAACTACAGCTTCTACATTTTCTTTTCAAGTATGCATATCAGAGGGAAGATAAAATTGAGCACTTCATTCCTGCAGCTACTTCGGTTTAGAGCTGAAAGTTTTTTCCAGATGAGCAGAGAGCCCTTCCTACAAAGTTGTATATACAAGCTCAACTGATTGGGTGCATCAGACGAGGAAAGTTATATAACCAGCATCGGGTTTTGAATGACACACCCAGCATCAATATGTTTGTACTTATAGGTCATATTTTTGCACTCAGCTAATCCTTCCAACATATATTTACTGTTTTCACGCATTTACTTTGCTGCCATCACTTGGGTTAGTCCGCAAATATGTGCTGATCGTTTCCTGTTTCAAGATTAATTTCTAATTATTTTCTTTCTATATGACTGAACAATGATGTATATATCCAATATTATATTTTCTGGATTTTAAGCAGGTTGACAAAACTTTGTCCAACCATGTATATGTGTGAAACCCCAAGTGATATTTTATTAGCAATATGCTACTTTTATCACTCCTAGAAAAAAAACCATTTCATCTCCAATGATCATGTTTGTACTCCCACCAATTTCTTTTAACAATATTGTCGTGAATTCTATTCATTTTTAATAAAGTCGATCATAATTGTTGTAAGTTATAATAACTTTCTTCGGATGGTTTGATATGTTCTATCTCTTCATGTTGTACACACTGTTCACATGTAATTCCTATTATTGCACGCACAATTTTCAATTTCGGTGCAATCATGCATAGACCAAATTCATTTTTTAGAATTTTTTGTTGACAACTATGGAGATAATCATTTTTGGGTTACTTTTATTCTTTTGTCTAATGCAAAAAAAACTTTTTTTAAAGAAATTTCCGCTGCAACGCGCGGGGTATGCTTCTAGTTGTTACAACAAGATACATGGTTTGTTCGTGAAAATTCTCCTCCAAAATGAGGATTTTATTTATTTTCAAGATATTCAATAATTGTGTCTTCTGCACAATAAACAACAATATACTGTTTAGTAATTAAGCCCTCCTCGTGTCAGAGGCTAGGGTCATCGCCCTGTTGGCACTGCTCTGTGCATTACACGGCCCTTCGCCGCACACAACACCAAGATCCTTGGACGCGCCTTGTGGAAGGCAACCCTGGCATCACCGTGTTTGATACCGAAACATACAGAATCACAGCATGCACGTACCAGTGGATTCTCTGACCTTGTCTAGGCCCCTCTACCATTCTGTCGATAACATTTTTCTTTTTGGTTTTGCACACATAATCAAGAGGTGCTCGGTCCCAGCTGTTGCCGCCGCCCATTGCCATCAACCACACACGTATTCGCAAGGTCATGGTCATCTAGGGTGTCAAGTGGGATCTCATCTAAGTTTCACTTATAGTACATTTTGCTTTTTCTAGTGTAAGTTTTAACATAAAATTATAAACTTTTTTTTGGCATCTATATAGAAAAAGGTAAAATGTACTAAAAGTACCGGGATCCCACCTTAACACCCTATGGTCCTGTAGATAACTGCCAGTCAACATGGTAAGTAGAGGCCGCTCCTAAGGCCTTGTTTGGTTTCACCAGTGCCGGAAGTATTGGGGCGGGTTGAGGGGTATTAAATCTCATCTAAGTCATAATTCTCCCTAATACTTCCTAATCTTTACTATTAAATGGGAGTTGGTCGTTTGACACTCAACGCACTTTGGTGGTCGTCATTGAATGCATCGTGTCCCTCCATTTTCTCTCAGCTAAAATTCACCGTCCGATCCCCCGTCCGCTCGTGGAAGCCTCCATCTGGAATATTGTCTTCTCACCCTCGACTCTCTTCTCTTCAACTCGATCCAATCGCGCCGCCGTCGTCTCTGCCCCCTCTCACGGCTGGTCAGCCTCCGAATCTCAGGTGGACGCGCAGGATCAAACGCGTCTTCCGGTCGGCTTCCATGCCTAGAGTTCTCGCCGCCGCCGACGCTGGTTCTCCCCCGAGTCCCGCCGCCAAGACCTTCTCGCACGCGCAGGCTGCGCCAGCGAGGGCGCCAAAACCAGCGACGCCGTCCGTGGCTCTGAGGCGGTGGCATGAGGAAACTTGCGCGTGCTGGCGACTTATGGCGAGCTGCGTCGGCGGATGCACTGTGGTGATGGCTTCACACGCAAGGGCAGGGGAACTGCAGACATCACGAGCGTAGTTCCGCACGTCGCCAAGATCGGCGCCTAGATGGAACCGCCGCCGCCGTACCCCCATGCACCGCTCGCCCTGTCCCTCGGTTTTTCAGGCCGCCGTGATGAGTCAAGATTGCTATGTTGGTCGCCTTCCAAGCTGACTCTCTTCTACCTGAAACCTGCCCGACGTGCCTCTCTGCAAAGCTCGCTGTATACCCCTCACGCCCACCCTGGTAGCTCGAGCTTCTCCTCTGACATCCGCACTCTGAGCATACTACATCTCAGGTTAGCAAGAGTTGTGTATTGCATAGAGAGACAAATGAATTTGGAGGTGTGCTTCGGTGCGCACCCTGTGCAAACTCGCGACTCATCGCCGAAGGGGTACGGTGGTCCCGAATTTGTTTTTTTGTGCTGCCCGCCGAAACCCATATCCAAGCCCAGTACAAGGCTTGTATGGGTATACAGGGCCTAGGCGTATCTATACGGACGACCCCACGTGGGTGGGTCCCACGTGCTAAGCTAATCACCGTGATTAGCTCCCATTGCATGCATCGTTTTCATCGGCCCTGGAGATCTGATCGAGCTGTTCCACGCCGTCGCTAAGTAAAATGCAAGCAGTTGTTGCCGGCCCGGCCGTCGGCGGTTGTTGCCGGCACGTCCGTCGCCGCCGGTGGTTGTTTCGCATCTCCACGCCGCCCCCCGCAGATCGACGACCTTGGAAAGGCGCGCCACCGGCTCGGCATCTTCCCCGCTAGGGTTTAAAATTAGAGGTACACATGACTTCATCTTCTAGCATAGTACGAGGATGCAAATCTGCCGGTTTTTCAATTCTAATTATGGTCCAATACTACAGAATATGGAGAACTCTATATCTGGTATGATTGAGGAACAAAGCGAGTACGTCGGCTATAATTCCGATGACTCTGAAATGGAGGAAAATTTGCAGCACGAAGACGGCTGGAGCGAAGACGAGTTTGATGTGAGCCACATTACTATATATTCTTGGTGCACTATTTTTCATTTCGATTACCAGCAGTCCAGCATCATCAAATAATATATGGCTCCTCCTGTCATAATTTATGCAGATTGCGTACGATGAATTTGATAATGATGAGAACCATGGTAAACACATAGACGATCAAAATGATGAGAACCATGGTGAACACACAGACAGTCTAAATACTAGTGAGGTATGTGTAGTGACTCGTAAAATGACATAAAATGATGCATGAAATGATGACAACTGTAAAATTTACGGTTACTAAATGATGACGATCAAAATGCATTAATAAATTTCAGGCACAATTTGACACGCAGCTTGAGTACGACTATTACGGTGAATCTGACTTGGACACGGGTCATACTGATGATGTGGAAGGTGCATCAGTTCCTGAGGATTCTGTTGACATGAGCCAGGTTGTTATCTCTTTTTTATCAGTCTCATATAGCTGGAACACATAAATTTATAGTTTTAATTAATGCCTACGTTTTACACTTGCAGGCGACGCCAAGCGCTAGTCAGCCTGAGAAAACACAGAAAGGTAGCGATGGCAATGAATATCCTGATAATAATCGGGATTTATACTGGATGATAAAAGAGATGACTTTTATTTCTGAAGCAGCAGCATTTTCTTTCTACAACAGATATGCTAAAGATTATGGGTTCAGCGTCCGGCTGGACCAGGTTAAGCGGTTTGATGATGGAGTAATTCGGCTAAGGCGTTTTGTGTGTTCCAGAGAAGGCAGACGTCCCAAAAAGCAACTGACCACGGAAGGCCGCGTATATAGGCTCAGACCCGAGTCTCGCTGCGGCTACAAGGCACGTTTGGTGGTGAAGTTTGATGGAAGAACTGGTTTCTGGGTTGTTGAAGATTTTCGAGACAAACATAACCATGACCCAGCTGAACCATGTGAGACTCCGTTTCTTCGGTCCCATAGGACGATCAACGACGCGCAGAGATCTGAGATATTATCACTGGGATCCATGGGGGTCAGGAAGCACCTCATTATGAGAAAATTCATTGCAGGCTCCGGTTCATTTGCCGGTGTTGGATTCACAAGAAAAGATTTGTACAACATGTGCTCTAGGGAGAGGAGGAGGCTGCTTTTCGACGGTGACGCTACCACAGCCATCCGCATTATGGCAAAGAGGAAAAAGAGGGACCCTGAATTTTTCTATGAATATGACGTTGATGAAAAAGGCCGTCTGAAGCACATGTTCTGGTGTGATTCCCAGTCACGTAGGGATTACCAGGACTACGGAGATGTGCTGGTGTTTGATAGCACATACAAGATGAATAAATATAAGATGCCATTTGTTACTTTTGTGGGCTTGAACAACCACCGTAGGACAGCGGTTTTTGGGTGTGCCATCCTTTCAAGCGAGAATGAACAAACATATGTTTGGCTTCTAAAGACCTTTCTCAAAGCGATGTGTCAACAGAAGCCAAAGGCAGTAATCACGGATGCAGATTACGCGATGATCGGCGCAATCGGCAAAGTATTTTCTGGTGTGTCGCATCACATCTGCAGCTTCCACATTGAAAAAAATATGGAGATGCATCTACCTAACAAGTCACTGAACGAGTTCAGGACTCTTCTGTATTACACCACCTCAGAGCAAATATTTGAGGAGCGATGGCATTCATTTTACAGAAAATGGCAATCCCCAAAAACCAGAACATGGATAAAGAGGATGTACAACAAGAGGAAACTTTGGGCTGCAGCGTATCTCTCTGAAGGATTCTGGCTGGGTATGAAAAGTAACCAGCGGAGTGAAAGTTTAAACTCTTGTCTACACCTGCACCTAGATGGGGAAATGACAATTGTTGATATGATTATGCACTACGACAACGCAATTGTCCGTCTCCGTGAGAACGAAGCCCACGACGACTGCATGGCTTCACAGACTACACCAGTGCCAATTACTAATTTCAGAGAACTAGAGGTTGCTGCTGCAAAAATCTTCACTCCTGCTGTGTTCTATATTATTCAAGGTGAGCTTTCAAAGATTGGCGGCATAGAGATCTTAGAAAAAATGCAGGTAGGAGACTCAAACATCTTCATTGTGGCATGGAGGAATCATGTAAGGATCAGGTTCTACGTGGAATATAGACCCAAGGAGGCAGAAATTATAAGGTGCATCTGTCAAAGGATGATTCGAAAGGGGATCCCTTGCAAGCACATACTGCATGTGCTGCATTTCTTAAAATTTACTGAAATTCTACAATGTTGTGCTCTACGACGATTCACAAAAAATGCCAGGTTAGGGTTGCCAGCTAGACGCACCAGTGACATGTTTGGGTGGGGTTGGTCTGGGGAAGAGGAGCGGATGAAATACAGCAGGATGAATATTAAGGTATCACAGGCTATGCATATTGCATTAAACAATTCAGAAGAATATGATCTGCTCAACAGTACCATTGATGGCATAATTTCTAGAAGAGAGGGGTATGCTAAAGGTAAAGCATATGGTCCCCTCAGGTCGGTGCATGAAAATGAAGATGCTAGTGGACCATGCGATATTGTTATTGGTGATCCTTTGAAAGTGTCCACTAAGGGTGCACCTAGGCAAGAAGCGCTGAAATCTCCGATGACTAAAAATGGAAGACCACTAGGACATAAGGAACGCAGGGTGCAGGTGTGCGGGGCATGCCAAGAAGAAGGGCATAACAGAAGAAACCCAATATGCATATTTCATCCGAAGTAAGTTTTTCTGTCATTTTGATTCGTATATTTTAAAAGATCCATATGATTTGTTATGTAATTTTATGTCTGTGAACATGTGCAGGAATGTGCTGCAGCAGGAAGGGTAGTTCTTTCATAGTTATCTAAAGGGCAGTAAATTTCCTTAATTATGAATGAGACGAAAATAGCTTTGTATTCGATGGAGTTGTTAATGTTTGCTACGTACTGATGTTTTTATTTTGTACTGATGTTGTTAATTCTCTGGTGTTCTTTTGTAAAAATGGCAAAAGACATTATATATTGTGAAGTAGGCATTTCCTTATGTACATCATAGCATGCATGTACAAACATAAAATAATTGCATACTTTCGACAATGGGAAATAAAATCATAACCGAATAAATATTGTTTACAACCAAAGACAATTATAAATTCAATATTCCATGTGTCACCCGAACAGTCACACTATCAAATTTACATTTTCCTGGTCTTTGCTAGAAATCTCACTTTGTTTTTCACCCTGTCAAGAATGTTGTTAGGTGAAAAAATAATATTTGCAACTGTACTTTCTCTCGATTCATCGACTCTGGCCTGCCAAAACATTATAAGGTGTTATACACATGGCTTGTTAACATTGTTAAAATTAACCGAGTGCATGGAACATAGTATAGCCAACCTGAGAAACCGGGCAAGTCATCTGATCTCCGTCCCAGTGCTCCATACATTGCAATACCCATAATCCGCATGAATTGCTGGTATATAATGTGACAAAATTTAAAAGTGTCCGCATATACAAAACTGACTTTCTTTATGTGTAATGCAATATAGGTACTTACGTATCGGTTTGCTTAGGGATGGGATAGCTTTTAATAGGCCATTCGTCGACATCAGGATATTCTGTGTCACAGTTATTGTTTGCTTCTTGTATGTCCTGTGAAATTTTCCCAATCTACAAAACAACAAATATATTACTGCACGGACATGAGAAAGTACACAAAGACATGTATGTAGAGAGTGTAATACCAAGTCTTCCACAACAGATTTTGTCACCCCTAAAACAAACAGAGGATCAAGGACCTGGAATTCCTTCTTCTTTGTATGCATGACAACAGTTATGTAATGAGTTTTCCGTATGTTTAGTGCAAAAAATGTCTACAAGAGAAGGAAAAAACTTTGTCAATTATCATATTGTTTTATTCTAATTTAGCAT